>NC_034203.2:32722395-32874895 GCF_002021735.2 Oncorhynchus kisutch | reverse complement strand
TAACTTCGAAATTTGACTTTTGGAGAAATGGATCGATACAGACTAGCAGGAGCAACAGAAACACTTTGAAATGTTTGGAGAACCTGGATGAACGTCGAATTCTGCAGTGAGACTGTGAGAGCTTGTTGTGTACGTGTCACCATATCCTTTGTGTGAGTGATGATAACTGTGTTGACAACTGCTGGCTATTGTCCCTGTAGACACTGGGGCATCTGCTGTTTGCTCTCTGTGTCACCATTGTGTCACAAGTGTCATACTCTGATCCTCAGACGTCTCGTCCCATACACACGCTCAAGTCATAAAAACAGAATAGAACCAGAATGAGAATTTTCATTCTACTCATTCTAATTCTATGTATGAAATAATTTTTTTATTCTAGGGGATTTCTCCTTCAGTGTTAATCTTCCCTCTCCCTTTCTCCCATCTCCCATCTCCAGGTGACAGTGTTTAAGGAATAATAAACTAATCCCAAGAACAACTGATAATACTCTCAAATAAAACGAAATACAACAAACTCAGTGTGAAGTGCATAGAAAGTGTAACACCAACGTTTCAGTAAAACCACCAAGTAAAGACAATTTCAGATAGGCCTAAACTATAATTAAGTCATTCCATCCAGAGGTAACAGACTGAGAAAGGGAGAGAGAGTGAGAAAGAGAGAAATAGAGAGAGATGGAGAGAGAGAAATAGAGAGACGGTGAGTAAAATAAATAAAGAGAGATGGAGAGAGAGAAATAGAGAGAGGCGGAGAGAAAGAGAATAGAGAGAGATGGAGAGAAACAGAAATAGAGAGAGAGAGACAGAGAGAGAGAAGGAGAGAGCGAGAGAGAGAGAGAGAGCGAGAGAGAGAGAGACAGAGAGAGAGAGAAGGAGAGAGCGAGAGAGAGAGAGAGAGAGAGAGAGAGAGAGAGAGAGAGAGAGAGAGAGAGAGAGAGAGAGAGAGAGAGAGAGAAATAGAGAGATGGAGAGAGAGAAAGAGAAAAAGAGAGAAAAGGCTCCCTGAGGATAAGCATGTCAAACCTTCTAGTTGGCGTTTCTGACTTTCTCTCCGACGAACGAACAACCATTTTCTCTTACGAAGCGTTTTCTGCTTATTTGCAGAAAGTGGTTGGAAATTGGATTTTGTGCAAACGTGAGAAACAGTGAGAGGGTAACAAAGGAATCAGAGCCAGTAAGCAGATAGTTATGAAGCCCCATGGGGTGAGGGGGGTGTGGGGTGGGGCAGCCTTTTGAAGACAGAGACAGTGGGTTGACTAGATTGGAGAGAAAGATTATGTGTGTGTATGTATATGTGTGTGTGTGTGTGTGTGTGTGTGTGTGTGTGTGTGTGTGTGTGTGGTGTGTGTGTGTGTGTGTGTGTGTGTGTGTGTGTGTGTGTGTGTGTGTGTGTGTGTGTGTGTGTGTGTGGTGTGTGTGTGTGTGTGTGTGTGTGTGTGTGTGTGTGGTGCGTGCGTGCGTGCGTGCGTGCGTGCGTGCGTGCGTGCGTGCGTGCGTGTGTGTGTGTGTGTGTGTGTGTGTGTGTGTGTGTGTGTGTAGGGGGTTTGGGGACTCTCACAGTGAGGCCGTGTGATTTATTTCAGAATACTAATGTCTCTTTGATCTCCCTCTGCTTAAAAAACACCCTGCTGGGATCACACACTCACATCATTGTGTCCCTCTCAATTCACTGCTAAGCAGGCCACATTTATGCACACACACACTCACAGGGGACGCAAACACGCGCGCACACACACAGACTCCAGGGTGTCTAATCTACTTTAACTATCATCAAATCCGTAGAGATCCAATTACAAAGATAGAGGGATATTTGATTTTCTGTGTGCATCCTAAAAGACTAATAAAATGTTCATGTAAAGATGAAATTATTTGATACAATACAAAATGTTCTTTCATTTTTATAATTGCTCTTTGTTGTATAAATGTGTTTTAAATTGGGTCCTGTAATTCAAAGTGTGGTTCACTGTGTCAGAGTGCTATTCCACTGGTCCTTAAATGAGGTGTGTGGGTTGTTGTCTGTCCTCTAACTACAGAAACAAAACATGCATGCTCTACTTTTGCAGGGTTAGGCCACACATTTATTATCATGCACGTATTGTATTGGTATATTCTCTCTCTCTCTCTCTCTCTCACACACACACACACACACACACACACACACACACACACACACACACACACACACACACACACACACACACACACACACACACACACACACACTGACCGTGGTTAGATAGATCTCCAGGAGTCTTGGCGACCAGTAAAACTCGTCCTTTCAGCCATCAGTAAAAATCGTCCTTTCAGACAGCTGCCGAGAGAGAGAGACGAGTGCATGCTGACCATAGCGTTTGCTATGATGATGGCGCCACCTCATGGAGGAAAACTCTCACACACAGACACACACACACACACACACACAGACACACACACACACACACACACACACACACACACACACACACACACACACACACACACACACACACACACACACACACACACACACACACATGAGTTTTCCAGCAGCTCAGGCTGTCACTAGTCTAGTTGAGTGAATTCAAAACTAGGCAATCGGTGAAATGTATATTCCAGGACATGTGTTTTCCTTTTACCACTTGATTTTGTAAGAAGCAGGATTCGAACCCACACCTCCATTCAGAGACCAGAATACCCCTTTTTCAGGAAGGATTTACACCTTGAGTCTGGCGCCTTTGACCGCTCGGCCATCCTGACAACTATACTTGTATAGGCGTCTGTCTCTCTCTCATATGTTTTTGACTGCTTAGCAACCTAAAGTTTGAACTGTAGGTATGCCATTACTTACAGTGGGGCAAATAAGTATTTAGTCAGCCACCAATTGTGCAAGTTCTCCCACTTAAAAAGATAAGAGAGGCCTGTAATTTTCATCATAGTTACACTTCAACTATGACAGACAAAATTAGATGTTTTTTTCCAGAAAATCACATTGTAGGATTTTTACTGAATTTATTTGCAAATGATGGTGGAAAATAAGTATTTGGTCAATAACAAAAGTTTATCTCAATACTTTGTTATATACCCTTTGTTGGCAATGACAGAGGTCAAACTTTTTCTTTAAGTGTTCACAAGGTTTTCACACACTGTTGCAGGTATTTTGGCCCATTCCTCCATGCAGATCTCCTCTAGAGCAGTGATGTTTCGGGGCTGTTGCTGGGCAACACGGACTTTCAACTCCCTCCAAAGATTTTCTATGGGGTTAAGATCTGGAGACTGGCTAGGCCACTCCAGGACCTTGAAATGCTTCTTACGAAGCCACTCCTTCGTTGCCCGGGCAGTGTGTTTGGGATCATTGTCATGCTGAAAGACCTAGCCACGTTTAATCTTCAATGCCCTTGCTGATGGAAGGAGGTTTTCACTCAAAATCAAATCAAATCAAATCAAATCAAATTGTATTTGTCACATACACATGGTTAGCAGATGTTAATGCGAGTGTAGCGAAATGCTTGTGCTTCTAGTTCCGACAATGCAGTAATAACGAACAAGTAATCTAACTAACAATTCCAAAAAAACTACTGTCTTATACACAGTGTAAGGGGATAAGGAATATGTACATAAGGATATATGAATGAGTTATGGTACAAAGCAGCATAGGCAAGATACAGTAGATGATATCGAGTACAGTATAACATATGAGATGAGTATGTAAACAAAGTGGCATAGTTAAAGTGGCTAGTGATACATGTATTACATAAGGATGCAGTCGATGATATAGAGTACAGTATATACATATGCATATGAGATGAATAATGTAGGGTAAGTAACATTATATAAGGTAGCATTGTTTAAAGTGGCTAGTGATATATTTACATAATTTCCCATCAATTCCCATTATTAAAGTGGCTAGAGTTGAGTCAGTGTCATTGACAGTGTGTTGGCAGCAGCCACTCAATGTTAGTGGTGGCTGTTTAACAGTCTGATGGCCTTGAGATAGAAGCTGTTTTTCAGTCTCTCGGTCCCAGCTTTGATGCACCTGTACTGACCTCGCCTTCTGGATGACAGCGGGGTGAACAGGCAGTGGCTCGGGTGGTTGATGTCCTTGATGATCTTTATGGCCTTCCTGTAGCATCGGGTGGTGTAGGTGTCCTGGAGGGCAGGTAGTTTGCCCCCGGTGATGCGTTGTGCAGACCTCACTACCCTCTGGATAGCCTTACGGTTGAGGGCGGTGCAGTTGCCATACCAGGCGGTGATACACCCCGCCAGGATGCTCTCGATTGTGCATCTGTAGAAGTTTGTGAGTGCTTTTGGTGACAAGCCGAATTTCTTCAGCCTCCTGAGGTTGAAGAGGCGCTGCTGCCCCTTCTTCACGATGCTGTCTGTGTGAGTGGACCAATTCAGTTTGTCTGTGATGTGTATGCCAAGGAACTTAAAACTTGCTACCCTCTCCACTACTGTTCCATCGATGTGGATAGGGGGGTGTTCCCTCTGCTGTTTCCTGAAGTCCACAATCATCTCCTTAGTTTTGTTGACGTTGAGTGTGAGGTTATTTTCCTGACACCACACTCCGAGGGCCCTCACCTCCTCCCTGTAGGCCGTCTCGTCGTTGTTGGTAATCAAGCCTACCACTGTTGTGTCGTCCGCAAACTTGATGATTGAGTTGGAGGCGTGCGTGGCCACGCAGTCGTGGGTAAACAGGGAGTACAGGAGAGGGCTCAGAACGCACCCTTGTGGGGCCCCAGTGTTGAGGATCAGAGGGGTGGAGATGTTGTTGCCTACCCTCACCACCTGGGGGCGGCCCGTCAGGAAGTCCAGTACCCAGTTGCACAGGGCGGGGTCGAGACCCAGGGTCTCGAGCTTGATGACGAGCTTGGAGGGTACTATGGTGTTGAATGCCGAGCTGTAGTCGATGAACAGCATTCTCACATAGGTATTCCTCTTGTCCAGATGGGTTAGGGCAGTGTGCAGTGTGGTTGAGATTGCATCGTCTGTGGACCTATTTGGGCGGTAAGCAAATTGGAGTGGGTCTAGGGTGTCAGGTAGGGTGGAGGTGATATGGTCCTTGACTAGTCTCTCAAAGCACTTCATGATGACGGATGTGAGTGCTACGGGGCGGTAGTCGTTTAGCTCAGTTACCTTAGCTTTCTTGGGAACAGGAACAATGGTGGCCCTCTTGAAGCATGTGGGAACAGCAGACTGGTATAGGGATTGATTGAATATGTCTGTAAACACACCGGCCAGCTGGTCTGCGCATGCTCTGAGGGCGCGGCTGGGGATGCCGTCTGGGCCTGCAGCCTTGCGAGGGTTAACACGTTTAAATGTCTTACTCACCTCGGCTGCAGTGAAGGAGAGACCGCATGTTTTCGTTGCAGGCCGTGTCAGTGGCACAGTATTGTCCTCAAAGCGGGCAAAAAAGTTATTTAGTTTGCCTGGGAGCAAGACATCCTGGTCCGTGACTGGGCTGGATTTCTTCCTGTAGTCCGTGATTGACTGTAGACCCTGCCACATGCCTCTTGTGTCTGAGCCGTTGAATTGAGATTCTACTTTGTCTCTGTACTGGCGCTTAGCTTGTTTGATAGCCTTGCGGAGGGAATAGCTGCACTGTTTGTATTCGGTCATGTTACCAGACACCTTGCCCTGATTAAAAGCAGTGGTTCGCGCTTTCAGTTTCACACGAATGCTGCCATCAATCCACGGTTTCTGGTTAGGGAATGTTTTAATCGTTGCTATGGGAACGACATCTTCAACGCACGTTCTAATGAACTCGCACACCGAATCAGCGTATTCGTCAATGTTGTTATCTGACGCAATACGAAACATCTCCCAGTCCACGTGATGGAAGCAGTCTTGGAGTGTGGAGTCAGCTTGGTCGGACCAGCGTTGGACAGACCTCAGCGTGGGAGCCTCTTGTTTTAGTTTCTGTCTGTAGGCAGGGATCAACAAAATGGAGTCGTGGTCAGCTTTTCCGAAAGGGGGGCGGGGCAGGGCCTTATATGCGTCGCGGAAGTTAGAGTAACAATGATCCAAGGTCTTTCCACCCCTGGTTGTGCAATCGATATGCTGATAAAATTTAGGGAGTCTTGTTTTCAGATTAGCCTTGTTAAAATCCCCAGCTACAATGAATGCAGCCTCCGGATAAATTGTTTCCAGTTTGCAGAGAGTTAAATAAAGTTCGTTCAGAGCCATCGATGTGTCTGCTTGGGGGGGGATATATACGGCTGTGATTATAATCGAAGAGAATTCTCTTGGCCGATAATGCGGTCTACATTTGATTGTGAGGAATTCTAAATCAGGTGAACAGAAGGATTTGAGTTCCTGTATGTTTCTTTCATCACACCATGTCACGTTGGCCATAAGGCATACGCCCCCACCCCTCTTCTTACCAGAAAGATGTTTGTTTCTGTCGGCGCGATGCGTGGAGAAACCCGTTGGCTGCACCACTTCGGATAGCGTCTCTCCGGTGAGCCACGTTTCCGTGAAGCAAAGAACATTACAGTCTCTGATGTCCCTCTGGAATGCTACCCTTGCTCGGATTTCATCAACCTTGTTGTCAAGAGACTGGACATTGGCAAGAAGAATGCTAGGGAGTGGTGCACGGTGTGCCCATCTCCGGAGTCTGACCAGAAGACCGCCTCGTTTCCCTCTCTTTCGGAGTCGTTTTTTTGGGTCGCTGCATAGGATCCGCTCCGTTGTACTGTTTGTAAGGCAGAACACAGGATCCGCGTCGCGAAAAACATATTCTTGGTCGTACTGATGGTGAGTTGACGCTGATCTTATATTCAGTAGTTCTTCTCGACTGTATGTAATGAAACCTAAGATGACCTGGGGTACTAATGTAAGAAATAACACGTAAAAAAACTAAAAACTGCATAGTTTCCTAGGAACGCGAAGCGAGGCGGCCATCTCTGTCGGCGCCGGAAGCAGATTCTTTGCTTTACACGGATCAGTCGTCCTGGTCCCTTTGCAGAAAAACTGCCCCAAAGCATGATGTTTCCACCCCCATGCTTCACAGTATACACAGTATACACACACTATACACACACTATATAATGAGCCCGTCCTGCTATAGCTCCTCTCAGGCAGCCCTGATCTAAAATGAGTTCACCCAGCCGGGACACTCAGCGATGCAAAACGTACTCGCCCATTAGTTGTGTGATGTGTCTGCGCTGCTCCACCTCCTCAACTACTGCTCCCACTTCAACTGCTTTCGACACACACACTCTCTATCTCTCACACACACTCTCATACACACACACTCCCACACATACTCTCTATCTCTGACACACACTCTCATAAATCAAATCCAATCAAATTCAAATCAAATTTGATTGGTCATATTCCTGATACACCACGCCCCACCTGAGTATGCAGAGGGTGGTAACTTGACCCATGGTTTAGACGATGAGGATTTTGTATCAACCAAGCATAAGAGATCCCAAGATCTGGATAGACAGGAAGTTAGAGTAGAGGTTGGGAAGGATGTCTCAATGGAGTTATATGTGGACCAAATGGGGTCTCTAACTCCATGGCAGTCTAGGACCATGAGCCATTATGGAATATATCTGTGCAGGTCCCCGTGTAGTTCGTGGACACAGGTCATAGCTCAAATGGAGAGAGAGGGCTATATGAAATCCACTCACCCAGTATGGAATGAGGTGGAGTATAGTGAAGGTGAGAGTTTTTGACTGCAATCCGGAGAGAGAGATGTATTGCATAAAGATACGCCTTACCCTTAGAAATGTAGTGAGAGAGGATCTAGGGTTATGGTATGTTGGATTTGACCAGTTTTCGGTCGACACTCTAGTACGGTTCTGGGTAGAGGAGGTTAGAGCAGGTGATAACTCTGTCATCAGCCGGAAGTCGAGCACCTGACACAACAGAGACTGACAGCAGAGTAGTCCAGAGCCAAGGGCCGGTGAGGATAGTGAAGATGAAAGATCTGAAGGAAGTGATTGAGGTGGAAACTGTTTATGGGGATTCTAAACTTTGGTTAGAATGGATCCACTATACAGCCAGATCAGTAGCGAAAGAAGAATGTTATGCCTGCGCCACAGCCAAACCTCAGCTGACTACCATCCCCTTTCCATTTGATGGAATTGATACACCTAGGGGAATGGCCTGTATGTTAAAGCTGTTCATGAAGGCAGGGAAGCAAGCCAGACGATGACAGTTGCATTGAGAAGTCAGTATAAAATTAATTGTTTTGTATTCTTGACTTTAGAACGTTCCGTGAATAAAGCTTTGACCATTTAGCTGGGCCTCCGTCTGTTTCATTTGACCAGGATCTTACAAATTCTGGTTTGCAGACTGAGAGTAATATAATTAAATTGGGTGATGTACCTGGAGAACATAATTCTCTTATCACATACACATGGTTAGCAGATGTTAATGCGAGTGTAACGAAATGCCTGTGCTTCTAGTTCCGACAATGCAGTAATAACCAATGAGCAATCTAATCTAACAATTTCACAACAACTACCTTACACACACAAGTGTAAAGGGATGAAAAATATGTACATAAAGATATATGAATGACTGATGGTACAGAACGGCATAGGCAAGATGCAGTAGATGGTATAGAGTACAGTATATACATATGAGATGAGTACTGTAGGGTATGTAAACATTATATTAAGTGGCATTGTTTAAAGTGGCTAGTGATACATTTTTTACATACATTTTTCCATTATTAAAGTGGCTGGAGTTGAGTCAGTATGTTGGCAGCAGCCACTCAATGTTAGGGGTGGCTGTTTAACAGTCTGATGGCCTCGAGATAGAAGCTGTTTTTCAGTCTCTCGGTCCCTGCTTTGATGCACCTGTACTGACCTCGCCTTCTGGATAATAGCGGGGTGAACAGGCAGTGGCTCGGGTGGTTGTTGTCCTTGATGATCTTTATGCCTTCCTGTGACATTGGGTGGTGTAGGTGTCCTGGAGGGCAGGTAGTTTGCCCCCGGTGATGCGTTGTGCAGACCTCACTACCCTCTGGAGAGCCTTATGGTTGTGGGCGGAGCAGTTGCCGTACCAGGCGGTGATACAGCCCGACAGGATGCTCTCGATTGTGCATCTGCTCTCCATTGTGCATCTGTGTGGGTGGACCAATACAGTTTGTCCGTGATGTGTACGCTGAGGAACTTAAAACGTACTACCCTCTACACTACTGTCCTGTCGATGTGGATAGGGGGGTGCTCCCTCTGCTGTTTCCTGAAGTCCATGATCATCTCCTTTGTTTTGTTGACGTTGAGTGTGAGGTTATTTTCCTGACACCACACTCCGACGGCCCTCACCTCCTCCCTGTAGGCCGTCTCGTCGTTGTTGGTAATCAAGCCTACCACTGTAGTGTCGTCTGCAAACTTGATGATTGAGTTGGAGGTGTGCATGGCCACGCAGTCGTGGGTGAACAGGGAGTACAGGAGAGGGCTGAGAACGCACCCTTGTGGGACCCCAGTTTTGAGGATCAGCAATTGTTACCTACCCTCACCATCTGGGGGCGGCCCGTCAGGAAGTCCAGTACCCAGTTGCGCAGGAAGGGATTGATGACGATTTTGGAGGGTACTATGGTGTTAAATGCTGAGCTGTAGTCGATGAACAGCATTCTCAGATAGGTATTCCTCTTGTCCAGATGGGTTAGGGCAGTGTGCAGTGTGGTTGCGATTGCGTCGCCTGTGGACCTATTGGGGCGGTAAGCAAATTGGAGTGGGTCTAGGGTGTCAGGTAGGGTGGAGGTGATATAGTCCTTGACTAGTCTCTCAAAGGAATTCACGATGACGGAAGTAAGTGCTACGGGGCGGTAGTCGTTTAGCTCAGTTACCTTAGCTTTCTTGGGAACAGGAACAATGGTGGCCCTCTTGAAGCATGTGGGAACAGCAGACTGGGATAAGGAGAGATTGAATATGTCCGTAAACACACCAGCCAGCTGGTCTGCGCATGCTCTGACGACGCGGCTGGGGATGCCGCCTGGGCCGCAGCCTTGCGAGGGTTAACACATCTAAATGTTTTAGTCACGTTGGCTGCAGTGAAAGAGAGTCCGCAGGTTTTGGTAGCGGGCCGTGTCAGTGGCACTGTATTGTCCTCAAAGCGAGCAAAGACTGTATTGTCCTCAAAGCGAGTCCGTCTGGGAGCAAGACATCCTGGTCCGCGGCTGGTTTTCATACACACACACTCTCACACACACTCTCTATCTCTCAAACACTCTCATACACACACACTCTTACACACACTCTATAGCTCTCATACAAACTCTCTCACACACACACACACACACACACACACACACACACACACACATACACACACACACACACACACACACACACACACACACACACACACACACACACACACACACACACACACACTGTTTGACTGTATATGGGCCATGAATGTGTTGTGAAGGTGTTATTAAGGTGTTATGAATGTGTACATCTCTCCTCTCAGGTTATCAGATATAGGAACGAGCTGATGAACTCCTGTGAAATGCCAGTAAATGAGATGCTTCCAGGTGAACATACAGCTGCCCTTACGGCAGTTCACACACCAGCAGCCAGACAACAGATACAAGAGGTGTGTGTGTGTGTGTGTGCGTGTGAGTGCGTGTGTGTGCGTGTGTGTGCGTGTGCGTGCGAGTGCGTGTGTGTGTGTGCGTGTGCGTGTGTGCGTGTGTGCGTGTGTGCGTGCGTGTGTGTGTGTGTTTTGTGTGTGTGTGCGTGTGTGTGTGCGTTTGTGCGTGTGTGCGTGTGTGTGTGCGTGCGTGGTTGCGTGTGTGCGTGTGTGCGTGTGTGCGTGTGTGCGTGTGAGTGCGTGTGTGTGATATATCAGCTCTCAGATCTGTGTGTTGTATTTAGGATTGGGCGGTATCCAGATTTTCATATCGTCATTCCGTCCTTCTCTCATCCCGGGATTTAGGGTATTACCAGCTTAGTTCACAAGGCAGTGGCAAAAAACAACAAAAAGCCCATTGGGCGTCTATTTCCAGAATGCTAACAAAAGTGGTACAAGTAATAGTGTCACGACTTCCGCCGAAGTTGGCTCCCCTGCCTGTTCGGGCGGTGCTCGGCGGTCGTCGTCACCGTCCTACTAGCCACTACCGATCCCTTTTTCGTTTGTCTGTTGGTTTTGTCTTATTAGTTTCACCTGTGTGTATTTTAGTTTAATTAGCCTCCTTATATTTAGTAGGTTGTCCCGCCCTTGTTTTGTGCGGGATTGTTTTTGTATTCCTGTTATTTGGTGGTGTTCATGAGTTTTATTCTCCGGACTATTCTGGTCCTGCTTTGGATTATTCACGCTGTGTGTTGGGTTGACCGTTGTTTTGTGCGCCGGAGAATAAACTGTCTAATAATTGAAACCTGCTCTCTGCGCCTGATTCCACCCACCTTAGTAACTCGTGACAGAATCCCGCACCGGAATGGAATCAGCAGGAGCAGCAGCGTCTCCTCTCACATCGCTGGAAGAGAGGGTCCTCCATCACACCAGCGTGCTTCACCGGATTGGTTCGGCCATGGACCAAATGATGGAGAGGATGGATCGATGGGAGAGGAGTGGCCTTCCCACCTCATCTCCAGCACCCCCTTCTTCAGCACCTCCTGTTCCTGCGACCACATCTGGCTCCGGGGCTCTCCGGCTGACGCTCCCACGGGAGTATGAGGGAACGGCGGCTGGGTGCCAGGGTTTCCTTCTTCAGCTGGAACTATACCTGGCTACCGTGCGTCCTGCTCCCTCCGGAGAGGAGAGCGTGAGCGCCCTCGTCTCCTGCTTGACTGGGCGAGCCCTCGAGTGGGCCAACGCAGTGTGGAATGGTCCGGACTCGGCGAGGGATAAGTTCACCCGCCGATTCCGAGCTGTGTTTGACCATCCACCAGAGGGTCGGGCGGCGGGTGAACGACTATTCCACCTGCGTCAGGAGACGAGGAGCGTACAGGACTTTGCACTGGAGTTCAGGACCTTGGCCGCAGGAGCAGGGTGGAACGACAGGGCCTTGATCTATCATTTCAGATGCAGTCTCAGGGAGGACGTCCGCATGGAGCTGGCATGTCGGGACACCACATTCACACTGGATGAACTCATTGACTTGGCTGTCCGTCTCGACAACCTGCTGGCTGCCCGCGGGCGTTCGGATCAGGCCCTGTCGTTTCCACTTTCCAGCCCTCCTGCCCCTATCCCTATGGAATTAGGAGGGGCGGCTTCGAGGGGGACCGGAGGAGGACTGTCCTCCTGCACCAGTTGTGGTCGACGAGGGCACACGTCCAACCGGTGCTGGAGGAACTCGTCTGAGAGTCGGGAGGACAGGCGGAGCACTGCTCGATCACCCCAGGTGAGTAAGCACCAGACTCACCCAGAGCTTCCTGTCGGTCATGTGTATGTGTTGACTTCTTTCCCTGGGTTTTTTCCCTCTCTACAGCATAAGGCTCTAGTCGATTCAGGCGCAGCTGGGAATTTCATGGATCGTGGGCTTGCGTTAAGGCTAGGGATTCCCCTGGTGTCGTTAGACCTACCTTTCCCCGTGCACTCCTTGGATAGCCGACCATTAGGGTCAGGAGTAATTAGGGAGGCTACGGTGCCGCTGGACATGGTAACGCAGGGGGATCATAAGGAGCAGATTAGTCTGTTCCTTATAGATTCACCTGCGTTTCCAGTGGTGTTGGGGGTTCCCTGGTTAGCTCAACACAACCCGGTGATTTCCTGGTGACAGGGGGCTCTTAAGGGGTGGACAGAGGAGTGTTCAGGTAGGTGTATAGGAGTTGCCGTTGGTGCGACTACGGTGGAGAGTCCAGACCAAGTTTCCACCGTGCGCATTCACTCTGAATATGCCGATTTGGCTATCGCCTTCAGTAAAAAGAGGGCGACCCAATTACCACCCCATCGTCGAGAGGACTGCGCGATAAAACCTTCTGGAGAACGCTGCACTTCCTAGGAGTGGTAGCGATGGAAACATATGTTGCTGAATCGCTGGGACAGGGGTACATTCGGCCCTCCGCATCACCCGTCTCCTCAAGCTTCTTTTTTGTGAAGAAGAAGGATGGAGGTCTGCGTCCGTGCATTGATTATAGAGGTCTAAATTCCATCACAGTGGGGTTTAGTTACCCACTACCTCTCATCGCTACGGCGGTGGAATCATTTCACGGGGCGCGCTTCTTCACAAAACTGGACCTGAGGAGCGCGTATAATCTGGTGCGTATCCGGGGAGGAGATGAGTGGAAAACCACATTTAGTACTACATCTGGTCATTATGAGTACCGCGTCATGCCTTACGGGTTGAAGAATGCTCCAGCCGTCTTCCAATCCTTCGTAGATGAGATTCTCCGAGACCTGCTCGGGCAGGGAGTGGTAGTGTACATCGATGACATCTTGATCTATTCTGCCACACGCGCGGAGCATGTGTCTCTGGTGCGTAAGGTACTTGGGCGACTGCTGGAGCATGACCTGTATTGCAAGAAATGTGAGTTTCTCAAACAGGCCGTTTCCTTCCTGGGTTATCGTATTTCCACCTCCGGGGTGGTGATGGAGGATGACCGCGTTACAGCCGTGCGTAATTGGCCGAATCCGACCACGATGAAAGAAGTGCAGTGGTTTTTAGGCTTTGCCAATTACTACCGGAGGTTTATCCGGGGTGGCTGCTCCCATCACCTCACTGCTGAAGGGAGGACCGGTGCGCTTGCGTTGGTCAGCAGAGGCTGGCAGAGCTTTCAGTCGTTTGAAAGAGCTGTTCACCAATGCGCCCGTGTTGGCGCATCCGGACCCCTCTTTAGCGTTCATAGTGGAGGTGGATGCGTCCGAGGCTGGGGTCGGAGCCGTGCTGTCCCAGCGCTCGGGCATGCCACCCAAGCTCTGCCCGTGTGCTTTCTTTTCGAGCAAGCTCAGCCCAGCGGAGCAAAACTATGACGCGGGGGACCGGGAGTTGTTAGCTGTAGTCAAGGCTGTAGTCAAGGCTCTGAAGGTGTGGAGGTGTGGAGGTGTGGAGACATTGGCTTGAGGGGGCTAAACACCCTTTTCTCATCTGGACTGACCATCGTAATCTCGAGTATATCCGGGCAGCGAGGAGACTAAATCCACGTCAGGCTAGATGGGCCATGTTTTTTACCAGGTTTCGGTTTACCATCTCATACCGGCCAGGCTCCCAAAACACCAAAGCCGACGCGCTGTCCCGCCTCTATGATACCGAGGAGCGGACCGTTGAGCCAACCCCGGTGGTATGGGAGGTGGACGCGGAGATAGAGGAGGCCTCACGGTCAGAGCCAGCCCCCCCTAACTGTCCAGTGGGGACTCAGTACGTGCCGAGGGGTGTCCGGGACAAGCTGATCCGGTGGGCTCATACTCTCCCCTCCTCGGGTCATCCTGGCATCGAGAGGACAGTGTGGAGTCTGAGAGGGAGATACTGGTGGCCCACGCTGGCTAAAGACGTGAGATTTTATGTCTCCTCCTGCTCAGTGTGTGCTCAGAGCAAGGCTCCTCGGCACCTGCCTAGAGGGAAATTACAACCCCTCCCCATTCCACAACGGCCGTGGACACACTTATCGGTGGACTTTCTTACCGACCTTCCCCCCTCCCAGGGAAGTACTACGATCCTGGTCGTTGTGGATCGGTTTTCTAAGTCCTGTCGTCTCATCCCGTTGCCCGGTCTCCCTACGGCCCTGCAGATTGCGGAGGCCTTGTTTACCCATGTCTTCCGGCACTATGGGGTGCCTGAGGACATAATTTCTGATCGGGGCCCCCAATTCACGTCCAGAGTGTGGAGGGCGTTTATAGAGAGACTGGGGGTCTCGGTCAGCTTAACCTCAGGTTTTCACCCCAAGAGTAATGGGCAGGTGGAGCGCGTAAACCAGAATGTGGGCAGGTTTCTGCGGTCCTATTGCCGGGACCGGCCTGGTGAGTGGGCAAGGTATGTTCCCTGGGCTGAACTAGCTCAGAACTCCCTACACCACTCCTCAACTAACTTGTCCCCTTTTGAGTGTGTGTTAGGTTACCAGCCGGTCCTGGCCCCATGGCATCAGAGCCAGACCGAGGCTCCTGCGGTGGAGGAATGGGTACAGCGCTCCAAGGACACCTGGAAAGTCGTTTAGGACTCACTACGGTTAGCGGGAGAACGGCAGAAGAAGAGCGCTGACCAGCACCGCAGTGAGGCCCCCATGTTTGCACCGGGGGACAGGGTCTGGCTCTCGACCCGAAACCTGCCCCTCCGCCTGCCCTGTCGGAAGCTGGGGCCGCAGTGTGTGGGGCCGAGGAGAATAAACGAGGTGTTACAGGTTACAACTTCCTAGGTATTACCGTATTAACCCCTCGTTTCATGTGTCTCTCCTCAGGCCGGTGGTGGCTGGTCCCCTGCAAGAAGGTGAGGTGCCTGAGGTCCCTCCGCCCCCTCTGGACATCGAGGGGTCCCCGGCGTACACAGTTTGGGGCATTCTGGATTCGAGATGCCAGGTGGGGGGCCTACAGTACCTCGTGGACTGGGAGGGGTACGGTCCGGAGGAGAGATGCTGGGTTCCGGTGGGGGACATTTTGGACCCTTCTCTCCTGAGAGATTTCCACCACCTCCACCCGGATCGCCCGGCACCTCGTCCTCCGGGTCGTCCTCGAGGCCGGTGGCAGCGTGCTGCGGGAGCCGCGTGTCAGGGGGGGGAGTACTGTCACGACTTCCGCCGAAGTTGGCTCCCCTGACCGTTCGGGCGGTGCTCGGCGGTCGTCGTCACCGTCCTACTAGCCACTACCGATCCCTTTTTCGTTTGTCTGTTGGTTTTGTCTTATTAGTTTCACCTGTGTGTATTTTAGTTTAATTTGCCTCCTTATATTTAGTAGGTTGTCCCGCCCTTGTTTTGTGCGGGATTGTTTTTGTATTCCTGTTATTTGGTGGTGTTCGTGAGTTTTATTCTCCGGACTATTCTGGTCCTGCTTTGGATTATTCACCCTGTGTGTTGGGTTGACCGTTGTTTTGTGCGCCGGAGAATAAACTGTCTAATAATTGAAACCTGCTCTCTGCGCCTGATTCCACCCACCTTAGTAACTTGTGACAAATAGAGAATTTCCATGGAAGCTGCTAGCTAAATATGCTAATGAGCACAAACAAAAATAAACAAATTGCAAAGACAGGCAATCCAGCTCTCTGACTGATGTGTAGCTACTTTTGTCCCTGTAGCCAGCCTACTTTTCTCTCGTAACATGCAAGAATTACTTTCAGCAAAACATTTGGAAAGGTAACTGGCTGCATTCTTTCTATGATGAACATTAGAAATATGATGGACATGCATCGTTTAGCAAGACAGACAGACAGACAGACAGGCAGATAGGCAGACAGGCAGACAGGCAGACAGGCAGACAGACAGACAGACAGACAGACAGGCAGACAGACAGACAGGCAGACAGGCAGACAGACAGGCAGACAGACAGACAGACAGACAGACAGACAGACAGACAGACAGACAGGCAGACAGGCAGACAGACAGGCAGACAGACAGACAGACAGACAGACAGACAGGCAGACAGACAGGCAGACAGACAGACAGACAGACAGGCAGACAGACAGACAGACAGGCAGACAGACAGACAGACAGACAGACAGACAGACAGACAGACAGACAGGCAGACAGACAGACAGACAGACAGACAGACAGGCAGACAGACAGACAGACAGACAGGCAGACAGACAGACAGACAGACAGACAGACAGACAGACAGACAGACAGACAGACAGACAGACAGACAGGCAGACAGGCAGACAGACAGACAGACAGACAGACAGGCAGACAGACAGACAGACAGACAGACAGACAGACAGACAGACAGACAGACAGACAGGCAGACAGGCAGACAGGCAGACAGACAGACAGACAGACAGACAGACAGACAGGCAGACAGACAGACAGACAGACAGACAGACAGACAGACAGACAGACAGACAGACAGACAGACAGACAGACAGGCAGACAGGCAGGCAGGCAGGCAGGCAGGCAGGGTATCAGATGTAATTGCAGGGTACAGTGAAAATCTTACGCTCCAACAGTGCAGGTCAAATGAAACAGTAAAAAAAATAAGAAGCGAAGTGAATGACTAAAGATAAATATATATATATATATATTTACAACAGTGGGGTCAGGTTTAGAGTCCGTTGGGAAATGTCCATAGGGGGAGCAGCAGGGGGGGAAGTGAGTGAAAGGATAAAAAATATACACTATATACATATTTATGCTGTAACAAAGATTAATGTCCATTGGGGTTTGGGGGCACGGTAAATGTTTGTTGGAGAGGAGGTGGGGCAGTCTGACTGTTTTTGCCATGATGCCCCTGTACTGCCGTGATGCTCCTATACTGCCCACGTCTGAGTAATGGAAGTGGAGAGAACAGGCCATGGCTTGGTGGCTGTCCCTGATGATCTTCTTGGCCTTCCTGCGACACCTGGTGTTGTAGGTGTCCTGGAGGGCAGGCAGTGTGCACCCAATGGTGCTTTCGGCTGAGTGCATCACCCTCTGTAGCACCTTGCGGTCCACGGCGGTGGAGTTACTATACCAGGTTGTGATGCAGCCTGACAGTATGCTCTCGATGGTGCTCCTGTAGAACACTGTAACGACCCTCTGGGACTTGACAAATTTCTTCACTTTTACAAAGAGAGTACAAAGCAATCAACTGATTTCTAAAGCATTTGTTGTCATGCAGTTATAACATTATACAAGGCATGCAGGGTTGTGACTCACAAGATACTCTGCTGTTTATGGTCATGTAATTTCTCAGTTTAGTTAAATGTTTTACATTAAATCAACGAATAACATAGGTCATGCCTACATTTGATTATAAACATGGTCTGATGTGTATGACTAATGAATTTTCTTTCACAAATCAGTTTCAATGCTTGATTAATAATGTGTTTGAGGTCATTTTGTGATTGGGCCCTGTCTGCCCCATTTTCCCAATTTTCCCCTGTTTTCCCTGTCTTTCCTGTTTGCCTTGTCTGACCATCCTGACGTGTGGCTGTCAAACGCAGGGCAAGTTACAAACATGACTCCAATGACATCAATGCAATTATGAAGTTGAAAGACAGAGAAACATGAACTTTTCTACCTGTTGGATTCTGGCTCGAAATACACTTATTCCTGTCATCATATTATAATGTACTGATTACCTAACATGTATAAGAAATGTACATGTTAGGGGTCAATAAGGTTTAATAGGAACTTGGTGTATGGAAAGTTACTGAGTGAGACAAGAGGAAGTGCAGAAAGTTCATATTCTGTTCAAGCATGTTGTTGCTGAATATTCATATTTCTAAGGAAGGATGCAAAGTGTAGCAATCTAGTTTCAGTTCCTGATGAGGCAGGCCAGTTTCTGTGGAACTAGGACAATGGGTTTGTGCCCGTAGGCAATGTTGTTGCTGGTAATGTCTGTGAGGACCAGCCTTACAACAGGCCTACAAGCCCTCAGTCCAGCCTCTCTCAGCCTATTGCTGACAGTGTGAACACTGATGGAGGGATTGTGCGTTCCTGGTGTAACTCGGGCAGTTGTTGTTGCCATCCTGTGCCTGTCACGCAGGTGTGATGTCCGGATGTACCGATCTTGTGCAGGTGTTGTTACACATGGTCTGCCACTGCGAGGACGATCAGCTGTCCGTCCTGTCTCCCTGTAGTGCTGTCTTAGGCGTCTCACAGTATGGACATTGCAATTTATTGCCCTGGCCACATCTGCAGTCCTCATGCCTCCTTGCAGCATGCCTAAGGCACGTTCACGCAGATGAGCAGGGACCCTGGGCATCTTTCTCTTGGTGTTTTTCCAGAGTCAGTAGTAAGGCCTTTTCAGTGTCCTAAGTTTTCATAACTGTGACCTTAATTGCCTACCGTCTGCAAGCTGTTAGTGTCTAAACAACCGTTCCACAGGTGCATGTTCATTAATTGTTTATGGTTCATTGAACAACCATGTGAAACAGTGTTTAAACCCTTTACAATGAAGATCTGTGAAGTTATTTGGATTTTTTTCAAATTATCTTTGAAAGACAGGGTCCTGAAAAAAGGGACGTTTCTTTTTTTGCTGAGTTTAGAATGATTGTTTGTCTTATTCATGCAAGGCGTTGTCTCCGCCTAGTCGGGAAGGTTTAAATATATGCTTGTGGGTTGAATAAATGTGGTTGGAGCTTTTTTCTGGTTGTCTGTTTCAGTTTTTGCTCCATTTGTTCAGAATCTAACATACTTTCAGGCCCCTGCTGCACCTCAGCAACCCACTCCTTAAGGTCAGCATCATTGATGTCCAGGAGGCCGGTCTCCCCCTTCAGTCTTTTGACATTCTGAAAAATATCATTAAATTAAGGAGTAACATAGTGGAAGGTTCTAATTTGTCAAGTGAATCACACAAAAATATTTGACTTTCATGTATACAGTCATCTTGATGTTTTCCTATATAAAGATAACCAATAAAATAATAAAAAGCCGAGCCAGGATTGCAGACATGCAAGAAAAGTTCAACAAGAATGAAAAAGCAGATACAGGTCAACCTTTTTTTTTTTTTAGCTCTCAGGGTCATTGGAGTACACAAGCCTATCCACCGTGGCAAGGTGATAGTCCAAGAGAGGAGCAATCAGGTTTATCTTATTAATTGAAGTGTGCTGGACCTCAAATACAAGGACCACTTAATAGTTCAACATTATTAAGGGAAGTATGTTGCAATTGTTAACCTTCTTAAGCATTAGTTACTGTATGTTATCATAATACACTTACCAGCCTTGGACATATACTTTGTCGTGACAGCAGCTCTGGATATAAAACTATTCACCTGCTCGACTTCCTATCCAGTTGTGTTGCCGGCACCAGGCTGATTGCGGCCTCCCGATTAGAGCTGTAATGTCATAATAAACAAACACATTTTTTTTTATAATGTAAAAAATGACCTTACAAGACCATTAATGTGCCTTCACATGCATAACGGAGAGGGGAGAGTGCCTTTTTTGAAGCCCCTCCAACACTGCGCACGCCTGCACAATTTTATGCAAATATGGCCCGTATTTGCATGCAACATCGCAGCAGAAAAAGACCACCGTGCCAGCAGAAGACAGCTCCTTCTACAAGAACAGTGGATTTGTAAAGTATTTAGACCCTTTGACTTTTTCCACATTTTTATGTAACAGCCTATTTTTAAAATGTATGAAATATTTTTTTCCCCCTCATCAATCTACACACAATACCCCATAATGACAAAGCAAAAACAGGTTAAGAAGTGTTTACAAATGTACTAATTAGAAATTAAAAACTGAAATATGACATTTATATAAGTATTCAGACCCTTTACTCAATACTTTGTTGAAGCACCTTTGGTAGTGATTACAGCCTTGAGTCTTCTTGGGTATGCTTGAAGCTTGGCAAAAATGTCTACAAACATGTTTTTGCTTTGTCATTATGGGGTAATGTGTGTAGATTGATTGTAGGAAAATAAAAGAATGTAATCCATTTTAGAATAAGGCTGTAACGTAACAAAATGTGGAAAAAGTTAAGGAATCTGAATACTTTTGTACTGTACATTGCTTAGGCATATATCTCGCCTCTGCACATGTTGAGGGCCTTGAGGAGCACACCATGTCGGGAAACTGCTATCTCAAGGCCCTCCTCATCTACTTTAGCAGATTATTTTCCCGACGTCTCTTTGGCATCTGTCCACTCTGACGCACACTCCTTTGCCTGGCATCAACAACAGGAAAATCACAGTGAAGTGCAGAGATGAACTTAAAAGAAACCAGTGTGTGTGTGTGTGTGTGTGTGTGTGTGTGTGTGTGTGTGTGTGTGTGTGTGTGTGTGTGTGTGTGTGTGTGTGTGTGTGTGTGTGTGTGTGTGTGTGTGTGTGTGTGTGTGTGTGTGTGTTTCGGAGGGGTTTAGATAAAGCAAAAAGTCAAATCACTCTCCCACAATTTTTCTTTATGGAAAATGACCTTCTAGTTGACAATTAATGTTCTTCCAAAAAGAAGACCAACTGCAATATAACACCACAAAAATATACTTCATAACAAAAAGAAGACCAGCATGCACTTTAAGAAGGTATAATTATACCCTGAACAAAACATCAACACATAAGAAGGTAGTACAAACCCTGAGGCTTGATGGAAGTGGTATTTCTTGCGATTCCCATCCACTGATATAGTATGCATCTCCTGTGAGCAGGCAGGACAATGGAGGAGATCACTTCCACAAAGCTAGTCTATTTCAAACCGCCTCTATGTCCACTCGAGGAATGCCTTCTGGAATGTGTCACCAGATATTTTTCCACTCTAATAACATGCAAAACATACAGAGATATAAGTAAGTGGCAATTTTGATTTATTATTACCTTTAAGACAGAGGCTTAAATTACAGTCAATCGGTCTGAGGTTTTGAAAGTTTTATAGCACCACTTTGTATTTAAGCTCTCATTAAAATGAAAGCCAGGAGCCAGCTAAAATGGGTCAGTATATTGGAACTGCATTCAGTACTGGTTAGACATTTTCTAGCAAGGTAGTCATGCTGCCTGACAAGTTGAACGACACTAGCCTTGCTGAGGCCCTTATTCTCTTGGGGTTGTTGTATGTAGTGTGATTTCCTTAGAGTTGATTTCCTGGCTTCAAGCTTATTTCAGGTCAATACCCCCTCCTACCATTTGCTACTCTGACGAGCAGAGGTAAGATAGTGTATGAGGGTCCAACGCATGTCCTGTTTAGGCGTGAGGTATTTGTGGTAGAGAAGCACAGGTTGTGTTTTCTGAACCGAGGAAGTAGTGTAATGATCCTAGCCTTGATAAGTCTGTTAAGAAATCCCCCAAGGGAGATCATGCTCTTGGCATCTCCCTTGGGGTTCCTTTAGGGCAGGGTTTCCCAAACCTCTCCTCGGCCCCTCCAGATGTTTCACAGGTTTGTTTGAACCCTTAACTGACACACATTGTTCAATTAGTTAATTAATCATCGAGCCTTTGACTAATTAAATCAGGTGTGGCAGTTTAGGATTAAAACAGAAATTTGAAACTTCTGGGGGGGCCGGTGGAGAGGGTTGGGAATCCCTGTTTTAGGGTCAGATGCCCCATGTTAAAGCTCTGTTTAGGGGGCGAAAATCACCCAGCCAAAGATGGAATGGAAGTGTATTTGTCACATGCACTGAATACAACAGGTATTACCGTGAAACGTGCTCAGCCCTCCTTTTCCTGTAGTTCACAATCATCTCCTTTGTCTTGATCACGTTGAGGGAGAGATTGTTGTCCTGGCACCACACTGACAGGTCTCTGACCTCCTCCCTGTAGGCTGTCTCATCATTGTCTGTGATCAGGCCTACCACCGTTGTGTCGTCGGCAAACTTAATGATGGTGTTGGAGTCTTGGCCATGCAGTCATGGGTGAAAAGGGAGTACAGGAGGTGACTAAGCATGCACCCCTGAGGGACTCCTGTGTTGAGAATCAGTGTGGCAGATGTGTTGTTGTCTACCTTTACCACCTGGGTGCGGCCCATCAGGAACTCCAGGATCTAGTTGAAGAGGGAGGTGTTTAGTCCCAGGGTCCTTAACTTGGTGATGAGCTTTGAGTGCACTATGGTGTTGAACGCTGAGCTGTAGTCAATGAACAGCATTCTCACATAGGTGTTCCTTTTGTCCAGGTGGGAAAGGGCAGTGTTGAGTGCAATAGAGACGGCATCATCTGTGTATCTGTTTGGGCAATATGCAAATTGGAGTGGGTCTAGGGTTTCTGGGATGATGGTGTTGATGTGAGCCATGACCAGCCTTTCAAAGCACTTCATGGCTACAGAGTCAGTAGTCATTTAGGCAGGTTACCATGGTGTTCTTGGGCACAGGGACTATGGTGGTCTGCTTGAAACATATAGGTAATACAGACTCAGCCAGGTACAGCTTGAAAATGTCAGTGAAGACACTTGCCAGTTATTGACTAGACTGGTGGGTGGTGGGCATGCGGCTCAGGCTGGCTGGGTGTTCTGGCTGAAGTTTGATATAGGATGTCTTAATAAAGACAATCACAAGTTAAGCCTTTGTATTTGATTTGTTATGGTGTTGGTTAAAGGTGCAACACAACATGTATTATTGAATTATCTTTGATCTAGTTCAGTCTTATCAATCACTTAACATATTTAATCATCGATAACCTAACTTGATGTCTGTGGGCATTTTTGCTGACTTTTTGTTGTTCTAAATACACACGTTAGAAGTGCCATGGGTCATATTTGATTGTGTAGAAATGCAGAAAATGTGCTTTAGATGCCCCCCAAAATTGGAGGACTCCACAGACCCCCACCAAGTTATGTACCCGCCACTTCTAAAATCAAAGTTGCGCCCCTGCTTTTTCCCTAACGTTAAACATTTTAAACGTCAACGACAATGTGGTATGTAGGTCCCAAGGATCCCGCATAGCACGGACCTTGGTTGAATACGGGCGCATGCGCTTACAGAACAGTTCCTGACAGTGCTGCAGTAGCAGTCCACAGGCCGGCGAACAGGCGCCGTTGACGTCTGAGGGACACTGATCGTATCTGATTGTACTGGAGAATTGGAAACTAGAAAGTTTAATTATTATCCACGACATTTGTTTCACTATGGATTCGCTCAGACGGTTTCAGGATGACGGGTATAAAAACTGGATTAAAATGACCATAGGTCTGAATTGTCTTAAAATGCGACTTGGAGGTTTCCTGGAAAATGAAATCGACATTTACCACCGTGAACTCCGAAAAAAAACTACATTAAATTAAATGGAGCTATGGAGAACACAATGTCTAACCAGGTGATTAAAAATGATATCTGACGGAGTTACAATGTAATATGATCTCAAAGAATAGTAATAACCATTGGCTCACTGTAGCCTGGATCTCACTGCATGCTTGTTACTTGCTGTCACTTTGACCTCACAGAAGCCATGTCAAAAACCTGACACTTCCAAACCTAACAATAATGCACCCTTCCTGGTGAAATGTCCTTTTATTTCTTAAAAGTTCACTTTTAGAATGATTACAACCCTAAATAAATAACAAAACTGTTACTGTAGGTTCATACAGAGTGTAAAGAAGAAGTGTGTGAGCAATGGAGAGTTGCGATCTTGGCTAACCATAAAGGAGGACAGCTGTACTGGATTCATACCAACCTGTACCTGTGGCCTACAAGGAAATGGGAGGTGGCCAAGGTAAAGCAATGAGCAATGGTCTGGCTGTACATATCATGTGTTTTACATATTGTAATGATCCTGCTGTTAGTAGTTGGTACGTTATTGTAGTGTGTGTGTCTGTGTGTTTTGTGTGTTTGTATAGGTCCACATGAACGGTGGAAATGGGAAGCACACCAGAGTGGAGGAGTTTGACATCTCTGCATTCCTCAACCTAAAGTCCCATTGCCTCCACTTTCACAAATTTGCCGAACCCCA
Organism: Oncorhynchus kisutch; assembly: GCF_002021735.2. Classification (NCBI taxonomy): domain Eukaryota; kingdom Metazoa; phylum Chordata; class Actinopteri; order Salmoniformes; family Salmonidae; genus Oncorhynchus; species Oncorhynchus kisutch. Next base: position 32,850,586 of record NC_034203.2, on the reverse strand, counting down.
TCTTTTCACACCGGTAAACATTCTCACATGCATGCATGCACACACACATACACACACTCACACATGTGCATGCTTGTGTGTTCTTGCATGTGTGTGTGCGCAGGTGAACAACGCGAGGAACAAGGTAATGCACTCGGATGACTTCCGGGTGGAGAGGAAGGATTTAGAGTTGTTCCTTGGGCGAATCAAAGAGCTTGGCCAGGCTCTGGAAACACACTCCCCCAAATTGAGGAAGCTGGCAGAGGAGATCGAACAGGTTTGTGTGTTTGTGCTGGTAAATCAACACTCAACTTTTCACATTAGCAATCTGACCGGTAGTAAATCTTGTCAACTATTCACTATCTTTTCACTATATTTTCCCCAGCTCCAGAATACAGACTTCAGTTTTATTGTGAACCAGTTTGAAAAAATAGGTTGGAGGGCAATGCAGAGGGCAATGCAACACACACACACACAACACACACACACAACCTCACTGTAAGACACCTTAAATGTGTGTGTTTGTGTGTGTGTACCTCAAGGTGGACGAGTTGCAATGTGTGAGAGTGTTTCTGGAGGGGAACAAGGACCTGCAGGTGAGCCTGGGACCACAGTGGGAGAGACAGAGAGAGGGGCAGAAAACAAGTGGACTTACTCAACGACAGAGTGGACACACTGGAGAGGAATACACACACACACACGGTGAGAGAGGGAGAGGAACATAGACAGAGAGATGGATCCAACACCACTCAGAGAGAGAGTCTGACTGACTGACTGACTGAAGAGAGAGTTATTGAGGGATCCAGCCCTACCCATGCAGCTTTGTGTTGTGTGTTTTCCAGATCCTGAGTTCGCTACTGAAGGCCTCAAATATAAGAAACATCTGTATGAAGAGGCCAAGAGGCAGGGCTGTCCTCCGCCCATCTTCTCAGAGATAAAGGAATCCCTCGGTAGGTCAGAACCTTTACCCTAGCCAGTCAGGAGAAACTCTTGGCTGTTATCCAAATCTGTGCTGTTATAAGCAGATATCTTATGCTGGGTTGTTTTATTATATCATGTGTGTTATCTTTATAATATAATTAAACGGCTCTATCAAAACTCATTAATTGGAAATAAATACTCCATCATTATTATCATGTGAAAACGTTGTAGATGCATGCAGCTGTGTCTCTCCAAAGACTGACCATTTCACTTTTCTCAAATTGGGCATGTCAAGGTTACAGAGGTCGTGTGAAGGTGAGAGGTCTGATGTTTGAAGGTACTCAGGTGTGCGGAAATTCGAAGACCGCGCTCCAGGAAGTGGCTAAACTGGCCCTGTAGCACCTGAGCCAGTTAGCCAATGACGGCGCTAATCTGAGTGAACTAGCCAATGACACAGAGGAGGCAGAGGCATCCAGTAGCCAGACGGACAAACCACATAGCCTCTCATGCACAGGTACTGTATTCCTCAGCCAATCCAATTTATAGTATTATATCTGTTATAAGATAATGTCATCATATTAGCATGTTTCTCAAACAACTAATTGTCCTAAGTCAGGGAGCTGCTATTGGTGTCTGACTGTTTCCTCTCGACCATGTGACTCTGCCTTCAGGCTCCATGTTCTTTGGTAGTGTCACTGTGGTCCTCAAAACTGATGTCACCTCTGGAGAGGGGCATTCTGGGAAGACAGAGGCTGTTGAGTTTGCCTACAAGAAACTAGCTCTCCTGTTGGATCTACCAGAATCAGGTTAAAGAGCCCACCACTGTACAGTAATGTACATCTACCTTTACTGTTTGTCCCACGTCCATCAAAATGCTTGTTGTTATGGAAACTCATTTATTCTTTTGTACCTCAGCTTCACCCTATAAGGATGTGGTCCTGGAGCACTGTCATATGCGGGATGTCCCACCCCCAGAGGAGGCCCTCCAATCTGATGCAGAGAGGAGGAGCTACCACTGCGCCCTCTGATTCACTGGACCAATCACCTTCTATGCCCCAGGTAACATCACATTTAGTAGGCCAAATGGATAATTTACAATGTTCTGTTTTATGGTGTATTGCATGTAAATATACTGTGTGTATGTCATGTGTATAGATATGTACTGTAGGTATTGTATAATGTAAAAAAAATGACGCTTTGTCTGGTTGACTCCAGAGGGTTCCAGAAAAAAGACCCCGTTGGGGCAGCAGGCAGATAAAGTGGCCCTCCAGCGGCTGTCCGGGGTCCTCGGCAGTAAGGAAGTGGTGGGAGCAAACTACGTAAGCGCCCTTAAAGAGCTTTTCGAGACCCAGACCCCACCTCTGGACATGCCTGATTATGACGTCACATCCCACCAGCTCCCATGATACCTAGCTTGCAGACCCTCGAAAGTCAGGTTGTCCCAGTGTCAACCATGGACACCTCAGTTACTATGGACTCCATGGATACCACGGTCACCATGAATACCATGGAGACCCAGGGAGGAGGAGACCCCCGCCAAACCACACCCACTCTCCCAGAGGAGCGTTCCGTCTCTTAAGGTACACAGAATCACATTCAAACTCGCATAGCTTTATTGTCCATTTCTTGTAAACGGACAACTTTGTACCCAGAAAAATATATGTTTAAGAATAAGACAACAGTGAGCACTGTTGAACGAACACAAAGAAAGAAGTGAGCATTAAGTAAATTAAAACAAGAGTATGCAAAAGTGTAAGGTCCCTTCATCTGTCCTACCTTTTTCAGATGGCTCGCGGTTCTTTGTGTGTGTGACGGTTCGTGTGCAGAAGGACCTCACCCCACAGGAGGCGTCTACTCAAGAGGGAGCGCTACAGGCTGCAGTCTGCTCCAGGGCCTGTCTCTGGATCCTCCACCTACAGCGGGTACACTACACACCTTACATGGGGGACAACTTCAGGTAGACTGACCTTAGATCAGTACGGGGACAACTTCGTCGTACTTCGTTGGTTAGTGACTCAACTCGTTGCTACCAGTAGAGGACTGTAGGAGGGAAATCACAGGTGCACTCTGGGAATCGTAGGCGAGCTCACGTTCCACAGCCCAGGTGACTTAAAAAACACTTTATATTTCATTACTATGTCACATTTGATGAGACGTAGACATTGGTTATGAAGGGTAGTTGTAGTTTTTCCAGGACAGTAAATGATGATCATGTCTTATACTCACATGTAACCAGTGGTGTAGTGGATTGTAAACGCACGTAAACGCTGTTTACCCACCTTTTGCGCCAAAATGCATTGAAACTCTTTCACTCTCTCAGAGGCAGCAGGCAGAGCATTGGGCAGCTAAGGAAGCCCTGAGGTGCCTGAGTGGGATCCTGAGTGGGGTTGTGGGCAGGGACAGCAGTGGAGTGGGTCTGAACTACAAAGGGAACCTCCAGGAGCTGCTGGCAAGCATGGAGGAGGAGCTGAACCAAAGTACAAAACTACAGAGGCTAACAAAAATAGTACTGGAGCAGGTTTGTCTGGACCTCTTTCTCTCTCTGTTTCTCTCTCTCTCTGTTTATCTATTTCTCTCTACTCTCTTCTCTCTCTCTCTCTCTCTCTCTCTCTCTCTCTCTCTTACTCTCTCTACTCTCTTTCTCGTACTCCCCCTCTCTCTCTACTCTTTCTCTCTACTCTCTTCTCTCTCTCTCTCTCTCTCTCTCTTACTCTCTCTCTCTACTCTCTTTCTCGTACTCCCTCTCTCTCTCTACTCTCTCTCTTCTCTCTCTCTACTCTCTCGCTCTTACTCTCTCTCTCTCTCTCTCTCTACTCTCTCTCTGTCTTACTCTCTCTCTCTCTCTACTCTCTCTACTCTCTCTCTCTTACTCTCTCTCTCTCTCTACTCTCTCTATTCTCTCTCTCTACTCTCTCTACTCTCTCTCTCTTCTCTCTACTCTCTTACTCTCTTTCTCTCTCTACTCTCTCTCTCTACTCTCTCTCTACTCTCTCTCTCTACTCTCTTTCTCGTACTCCCTCTCTCTCTCTACTCTTTCTCTCTACTCTCTTCTCTCTCTCTCTCTCTTACTCTCTCTCTCTACTCTCTTTCTCGTACTCCCTCTCTCTCTCTACTCTCTCTCTTCTCTCTCTCTCTACTCTCTCGCTCTTACTCTCTCTCTCTCTCTCTCTACTCTCTCTACTCTCTCTCTCTTACTCTCTCTCTCTGTCTACTCTCTCTATTCTCTCGCTCTTACTCTCTCTCTCTACTCTCTCTACTCTCTCTACTCTCTCTCTCTCTTCTCTCTACTCTCTTACTCTCTTTCTCTCTCTACTCTCTCTCTCTACTCTCTCTCTACTCTCTCTCTCTACTCTCTCTCTCTCTCTACTCTCTCTCTTTACTCTCTCTCTACTCTCTTTCTCTCTTTCTCTCTACTCTCTCTCTCTACTCTCTCTCTCTACTCTCTCTATTCTCTCTCTCTTACTCTCTCTCTACTCTCTCTCTACTCTCTCTCTCTCTACTCTCTCTCTCTCTACTCTCTCTCTACTCTCTCTCTCTCTACTCTCTCTCTCTCTACTCTCTCTCTCTACTCTCTCTCTACTCTCTTTCTCTCTTTCTCTCTTTCTCTCTACTCTCTCTCTACTCTCTCTCACTCTACTCTCTCTATTCTCTCTCTCTTACTCTCTCTACTCTCTCTACTCTCTCTCTCTCTTCTCTCTACTCTCTTACTCTCTTTCTCTCTCTACTCTATCTCTCTACTCTCTCTCTACTCTCTCTCTACTCTCTACTCTCTCTCTCTCTCTACTCTCTCTCTCTCTCTCTACTCTCTTTCTCTCTACTCTCTCTCTCTTTCCTCTCTCTCTCTCTCTCTCTACTCTCTCTCTTCTCTCTCTCTCTACTCTCTCGCTCTTACTCTCTCTCTCTCTCTACTCTCTCTCTGTCTTACTCTCTCTCTCTCTCTCTACTCTCTCTACTCTCTCTCTCTTACTCTCTCTCTCTGTCTACTCTCTCTATTCTCTCTCTCTTACTCTCTCTCTCTACTCTCTCTACTCTCTCTACTCTCTCTCTCTCTTCTCTCTACTCTCTTACTCTCTTTCTCTCTCTACTCTCTCTCTACTCTCTCTCTACTCTCTCTCTCTACTCTCTTTCTCTCTTTCTCTCTTTCTCTCTACTCTCTCTCTACTCTCTCTCTCTCTACTCTCTCTCTCTCTCTACTCTCTCTCTCTACTCTCTCTCTACTCTCTTTCTCTCTTTCTCTCTTCTCTCTACTCTCTCTCTACTCTCTCTCTCTCTACTCTCTCTATTCTCTCTCTTACTCTCTCTCTACTCTCTCTACTCTCTCTCTCTCTTCTCTCTACTCTCTTACTCTCTTTCTCTCTCTACTCTATCTCTCTACTCTCTCTCTACTCTCTCTCTCTCTCTCTACTCTCTTTCTCTCTACTCTCTCTCTCTCTTTCCTCTCTCTCTCTTTCTCTCTACTCTCTCTTTCTCTTTCTCTCTCCATTTCTCTCTGTTTCTCTACTGTCTCTGTCCCTCTCTTATGCAGGTCAGGTGACAGGGGAAACTTCTGGCTACACTCTACAGTCTGACAAGTTAGTGGTGTTAGTTTTCAGTTAGTGATACTGTTGCCATGGAGACAACACCTGAATATTCGGGCCCGCCTCCCCCAAGAGATCTCAGTGATTAAGACTGGGTGAGAGACGGAAGGTGACTCTCCTTTCAATGTGCTTCTAGTCTGAGCTACCCTCATTCTGAATTATCTTAAAACTTCATGTCAATAGTAAACTGTAGGTATGTGTGCAGTGGGATCTGCAACCCCTGTGTGTGGTGTGTGAGGATGTGTCTGTGGAGCAGTGGTATGAGTGGAGGGTGGAGGTCCTACTAGACCACGATATCTTCCACAACCAGAATCTGTTCAGCCCTAAGAAAGAGGCAATCTGCCAGTCCTACCACAGTCTGAGCACCGCAGGGAGATCTGTCAGCCTGGTACTGATGAGCAATCAATTCATTTACATTTGACATACAAAAGAAGCTAAAGACGGTGTATACAGTACCTGTCAAAGGTTTGGACACACCTACTCATTCAAGGGTTTTTCTTCATTTTTACTATTTTCTGCATTATATAATAATAGTGAAGACATTAAAACTATGAAATAACACATATGGAATCATGTAGTAACTAAAAAAGTGTTAAACAAATCAAAATATATTTTATATTTGAGATTCTTCAAAGTAGCCACGCTTTGCCTTGGTGACAGCTTTGCACAGTCTTGACATTCTCTCAACCAGCTTCACCTGGAATACTTTTCCAACAGTCTAGTAGGAGTTCCCACATATGCTGAGAACTTGTTAGCTGATTTTCCTTCACTCTGCGGTCCAACTCATCCTAAACCATCTCAATTGGGTTGAGGTCGAGTGATTGTGGATACCAGGTTTTATGATGCAGCACTTCATCACTCTCCTTCTTGGTCAAATAGCCCTTACACAACCTGGAGGTGTGTTGGGTCACTGTCCTGTTAAAAACAAATGTTAGTCCCACTAAGAGGTAACCAGATGGGATGGCTTATACCTGCAAAATACTGTGGTAGCCATGCTTGTTAAATGTGCCTTGAAATCTAAATAAATCACGACAGCGTCACCAGCAAAGCACCCCCACACCTCCTCCTCCATGCTTCATGGTGGGAACCAGGCATGCGGAGATCATCCGTTCACCTACTCTGTGTTTCACAAAGACGGTTAGAACCAAAAATCCAAAATTTGGACTTATCAGACCAAAGGACCGATTTCCATCAGTCTAATGCCCATTGCTCGGGTTTCTTGGCGCAATCAAGTCTCTTCTTCTTATTTGTGTACTTTAGTGGTGGTTTCTTTGCAGCAATTCGACCATGAAGGCCTGATTCATGCACAGCTGTTAATTGAAATGCATTCCAGGTGACTGACTACCTCATGAAGATAGTTGAGAGAATCCCAAGGCAAAGGGTGGCTACTTTGAAGAATCTCAAATCTAAAATATATTTTGATTTGTTAAACACTTTTGATTTAAAAATTCCATACGTGTTATTTCATAGTTTTGATGTCTTCACTATTATTCTACAATGTAAATAATAGTCTAAGTAAAGAAAAACCCTTGAATGAGTAGGTATGTCCAAACTTTTGACTGGTACTGTATGTATAAAGCTTCTCATAAATACAGATGAGCTGAGCCACAAATCATTATTTCACATTTTAAAAACTACTCGGTGACTAGTTACACTACACTTGGACTTTCAGTCAAAACAGACAACATAATATCGATTTCAGCGTCCTCTTTCTCTTTCCCGCTATCCTCGCTCCCCCTTTTCTCCCCTCCTGTCTCCTTTCTTCCCATCCCTCCCTATATTTCCCCCTGTTTCTCCCCTCCTCCTGTCTCCTTCCTCCCTATCCCTCCCTCTCTCCCCCCCTGTTTCTCCCCTCCTCCTGTCTCCTTCCTCCCTATCCCTCCCTCTCTCTCCCCCTGTTTTTTCCCCTTCTCCTGTCTCCTGTCTCCTTCCTCCCTATCCCTCCCTCTATCTCCCCTGTTTCTCCCCTCCTCCTGTCTCCTTCCTCCCTATCCCTCCCTCTCTCTCCCCTGTTTCTCCTCTTCTCCTGTCTCCTTCCTCCCTATCCCTCCCTCTCTCTCCCCCTGTTTTTCCCCTTCTCCTGTCTCCTGTCTCCTTCCTCCCTATCCCTCCCTCTATCTCCCCCTGTTTCTCCCCTCCTCCTGTCTCCTTCCTCCCTATCCCTCCCTCTCTCTCCCCCTGTTTCTCCTCTTCTCCTGTCTCCTTCCTCCCTATCCCTCCCTCTCTCTCCCCTGTTTCTCCCCTCCTCCTGTCTCCTTCCTCCCTATCCCTCCCTCTCTCTCCCCCTGTTTCTCCCCTTCTCCTGTCTCCTTCCTCCCTATCCCTCCCTCTCTCTCACCCTGTTTCTCCTCTTCTCCTGTCTCCTTCCTCCCTATCCCTCCGTCTCTCTCCCCCTGTTTCTCCTCTTCTCCTGTCTCCTTCCTCCCTATCCCTCCGTCTCTCTCCCCCTGTTTCTCCCCTTCTCCTGTCTCCTTCCTCTCTATCCCTCCCTCTCTCTCCCCCTGTTTCTCCTGTCTCCTTCCTCCCTATCCCTCCCTCTCTCTCCCCCTGTTTCTCCCCTCCTCCTGTCTCCTTCCTCCCTATCCCTCCCTCTCTCTCCCCCTGTTTCTCCCCTTCTTCTGTCTCCTTCCTCCCTATCCCTCCCTCTCTCTCCCCCTGTTTCTCCTCTTCTCCTCTCTCTTTTCTCCCCAGGCAGATTTGATTGACAGGTTCCAGTGAGGCTGCAGCCCGTCAGCCGGCATGCCAGAGGGCGCTATCTCAACTGGCTCCTTTTATTGGCTGATGTGGTCCTGTGACCCCAACCGGCAGCACTGAGGAGGCGGTGCATTGGCTCCAGATTCTGTTGGATGGGGCATGCCTTACATCTGCTAACTCCGCCCTTTAAGGTGCTCATGACACACAAAAGCCTTGAATTCACTGTTAGTTGGCAGAGATGTTCCTTAAAGCTGATGTGATTGACAGGTATAGTATGCAGACTCAAGGTCAGGGGAATAAGAAAACCATTAGAGCTCAACTCAGCCAGCGCTTACTGGGCCTACTGGGGAAGGACGAGATGGGTCAGTACCACACACACACACACACACACAAACTGTTATTATGGCCAGAGATAGCTCAGTCGCACAGGGTTCACCTTGTTTAATACTGACACACACACATAATGTCCACTTCACACAAACACACACTCACAATACAGTATTGTGAACCCTCCACAGACTCCAGCAGAGGTACCTCAGTGAGAAACGTTCTAGATGAGTGATTTGTGAAGAGAGGTCTGGAGAAACCTGGGTTTGAGGACAACACTTCTGGGACCAAAGTCACCTTCTCCACCCCTCTACTCTGCTCCTATACAGGTAGGCCTCTGAAACTAACATACATACACACACACACACACACACACACACACACACACATAGTCAGGTTATTTCTGATTGGCTGTTATCTCTGTCTCTCCGAAGATTGGCAGGCCAGCCAGGAGAAAGCTCAGAAGAGATTGGTCGAAGAATTGCAGAGGCGGGTCAAATACCTGTTTGACGGAAGCCCCAACTGAGAGCCCAAAGACCAATCATAAAGATAGTTTACCTACACTTGGCTCCAGCATGGAACGACAACATGTCCTCTATTTCCTAGCCTGGATATCTCTCATCCGAGTTTCCCCTCAATCCTCTCCTTTCTGGGTTTCATCTGGCCTGTGGTGTTGGTGGTAGATGTTTGTGTGTATTATTATGGCTATAGAACTATGTCATTCACTCTTTGCATGCACTGTTTTTACCACAGGGTTTGGTCCTGAAATTAAATGATCTTACTTTTAGCAGCTCTTTGCTGTTTAATTTTACTCTATGAAGGTTTTGCAGAGTCTAACATAACGAATGCACTTTTACATTTTAGCCATTTAGTCATTGTACTGGTCCCCCTGTGGGACCTCAAACTCACACCAGGTGTCCTCTTTTTCAAACATGTAATAATGACCAAAGTACTTAAGCTCTAAATAAGAAGGCTTCTCTCTGATCATGAAAATACCCTCCACTACCTTGAATGATGTACAGTACATGTCTATCTTATCTGTCACTGAAGTGTCTTACTGGTGTAACCATGGTGATCACTGGTATATCCATGGGGTAATTAGGATCACTGGTGTAACCATGGAGTAATGGGGAACACTGGTGTAACCATGGGGTAATGGGGAACACTGGTATAACCATGGGGTAATGGGGAACACTGGTATAACCATGGGGTAATGGGGAACACTGGTGTAACCATGGGGTAATGGGGAACACTGGTGTAACCATGGGGTAATGGGGATCACTGGTGTAACCATGGGGTAATGGGGAACAGCGGTGTAACTATGGGGAAATGGGGATCACTGGTATAACCATGGGGTAATGAGGATCACTGGTGTAACCATAGGGGTAATGGGATCACTGGTGTAACCATGGTGTAATGGAGATCACTGGTGTAACCATGGGGTAATTGGAATCACTGGTGTAACCATGGTGTATGGAGATCACTGGTGTAACCATGAGGTAATTGGGATCACTGGTGTAACCATGGGGTAATGGGGATCACTGGTGTAAACCATTCTGTCACTGGGGTAACCATACCGTCACGGGTGTAACCATACAGTCACTGGGGTAACCATACCATCACTGGTGTAAACCATGCTGTCACTGGGGTAACCATACCGTCACGGGTGTAACCATACAGTCACTGGGGTAACCATACCATCACTGGTGTAAACCCTACCGTCATGGGTGTAACCATACCGTCACTGGGGTAACCATACCGTCACTGGGGTAACCATACCATCACTGGGGTAACCATACCGTCACTGGGGTAAACATACCGTTACTGGGGTAACCATACCGTCACTGGGGTAACTCTACCGTCACTGGGGTAACCATACCATCACTGGGGTAACCATACCGTCACTGGGGTAAACATACCGTTACTGGGGTAACCATACCATCACTGGGGTAAACATACCGTTACTGGGGTAACCATACCGTCACTGGGGTAAACATCCCGTTACTGGGGTAACCATACCGTCACTGGGGTAAACAGACCGTCACTGGGGTAACCATACCGTCACTGGGGTAACCATACCGTCACTGGGGTAACCATACCGTTACTGGGGTAACCATACCGTTACTGGGGTAACCATACCGTCACTGGGGTAACCATACCGTTACTGGGGTAACCATACCGTCACTGGGGTAACCATACCGTCACTGGGGTAACCATACCGTCACTGGGGTAACCATACCGTTACTGGGGTAAGTCTATTATCACTGCTCTTAGTCTTTTGTATGGTTGGCTAAGAGTGTGAGTAATGTTGGGAGAATAGTATGGAATCCTGGCATGGGTTGGTTGGTTCATTCTACACCAGCATGTTGAAAGGTTTCTTTTAGCCCAAATATAAGTACTCTGTCGTTGGTCTCAACATCTTGTGAAGAGTTTGTCTGATTCCCTGTCAAAAAAAAACATTTTCAATCATGGCATAAATCACCTTATCCTCATTACTTTTATATTGCTCTTCTTCCATTCTTTCCCGCTTAACTAAACGTCACCTAGATCAGCAAAATTTTTAAATCTGTATTCTCTTATTGGAGTTTAAACTAGAGAAAGTCATGATAGCGGGTGTTAACATTGGTTTGAGCTGAAACTGATCTAATACTTTACCCAGTAGGCACTAAAGCTCCTCTTAACCACACTACCACATTTGTGTGTGTGTGTGTGTGTGTGTGTGTGTGTGTGTGTGTGTGTGTGTGTGTGTGTGTGTGTGTGTGTGTGTGTGTGTGTGTGTGTGTGTGTGTGTGTGTGTGTGTGTGTGTGTGTGTGTGTGTGTGTGTGTGTGTGCGTGTGTGTGTGCGTGTGTGTGTGTGCGCAATTAATGAAGATACAGAGCCAGAAACAACTTTCACACACATTGCATGGCCAGACAGACAGTGTCTCAGTACCACATCCTGTAATAAAAACTTGAACTCTTCGCAGCAAGACTTGTTTCTGTTTCTCTCTAGTAGCTCTGGTACCTGCACGTTGGTGCTTGATTTGCCTCCTGGATAGTAGGCCAATGGAGTCTGGAGTCGGGCTACAATTCTGCCATGCTGCTATTTATTGGAGTTTCTCCACCAGTGCCTTTTGATGTGATTGACTATGAATGTGTTATTACACATACCACATGAAGGCAGTCATGCCAGAGCTGGTGCACGGTACACTCTGATCTGGTCTTGTTTACATGCTGTTCAGGCTGACAGTTTGCTTCCCATGAGATGCAGGCAGCTAAGACACTGAGGAAGTTATTTTACGGCTGGCCCCGGTTGAACTTGGCAAAGGCCTGTCATGTCCTCAGGTGAAAGCGGGGAGGGAGGAGCGCCCTTCTCAAATGTAATAGTAATCTGCAGCATGGTGCAACATTCAGACACAAAACACAACTCTTGGCTGTGTAAGGGCTATTTGACCAAGAAGGAGAGTGATGGAGTTTGGTTGTAAAAGTACATTCGTTATGTTAGACTCTGCAAAACCTTCATAGAGTAAAATTAAACAGCAAAGAGCTGCTAAAAGTAAGATCATTTAATTTCAGGACCAAACCCTGTGGTAAAAACAGTGCATGCAAAGAGTGAATGACATAGTTCTATAGCCATAATAATACACACAAACATCTACCACCAACACCACAGGCCAGATGAAACCCAGAAAGGAGAGGATTGAGGGGAAAATCGGAGGAGAGATATCCAGGCTAGGAAATAGAGGATATGTTGTCGTTCCATGCTGGAGCCAAGTGTAGGTAAACTATCTTTATGATTGGTCTTTGGGCTCTCAGTTGGTGCTTCCGTCAAACAGGTATTTGACCCGCCTCTGCAATTCTTCGACCAATCTCTTCTGAGCTTTCTCCTGGCTGGCCTGTCAATCTTCGGAGAGAAAGAGAGAACAGCCAATCAGAAATAACCTGACTGTGTGTGTGTGTGTGTGCATTTGTGTGTGTATGTGAGTTTCAGAGGCCTACCTGTATAGGAGCAGAGTAGAGGGGTGGAGAAGGTGACTTTGGTCCCAGAAGTTTTGTCCTCAAACCCAGGTTTCTATAGACCTCTCTTCACAAATTACTCATCTAGAACGTTCCTCACTGAGGTACCTCTGCTGGAGTCTGTGGAGGGTTCACAATACTGTATTGTGAGTGTGTGAGGTAGTCACCTGGAACACATTTTAATTAACAGCTGTGCATGAATCAGGCCTTCATGGTCGAATTGCTGCAAAGAAACCACCACTAAAGTACACAAATAAGAAGAAGAGACTTGATTGCGCCAAGAAACCCGAGCAATGGGCATTAGACTGATGGAAATCTGTCCTTTGGTCTGAAAATGTTTGGATTTTTGGTTCCAACCGCCGTGTCTTTGTGAAACGCAGAGTAGGTGAACAGATGATCTCCGCATGTCTGGTTCCCACCATGAAGCATGGAGGAGGAGGTGTGGGGGTGCTTTGCTGGTGACGCTGTCGTGATTTATTTAGATTTCAAGGCACATTTAACAAGCATGGCTACCACAGTATTTTGCAGGTATAAGCCATCCCATCTGGTTTGCTCTTTTAGTGGGACTCTCATTTGTTTTCAACAGGACAGTGACCCAACACACCTCCAAGCTGTGTAAGGGCTATTTGACCAAGAAGGAGAGTGATGGAGTGCTGCATCAGATGACCAGGCCTCCACAATCACTCGACCTCAACCCAATTGAGATGGTTTGGGATGAGTTGGACCACAGAGTGAAGGAAAAGCAGCCAACAAGTGCTCAGCATATGTGGGAACTCCTTCAAGACTGTTGGAAAAGCATTCCAGGTGAAGCTGGTTGAGAGAATGCCAAGAATGTGCAAAGCGCTTTCCGGTAACACAGGAGAGAAGAGATCCGCAAAGAGAACGAAAATCTGAGTATGTCTCAATTAGTAGTACAGAGAGAATCCATCAAGCTTGAAGGAGTTAAGGTTTTTGGAAATGGTCAGTGATCTCCAGCCACCCCTTGAACCGACTGCAGCCAGCTACACCCCAATAAAGTTGACTCAACCACCATCTGGTCGTGCTGTACGGCTCAAGTCGGTCCTTCCAGTCCACCTCATGATGGCCAGTTATCAAGCAAATGGTGTAAGGACAGGCTGAGGCAAAAGCAGCGCTCCTAGTGGCTGGGGAATTTAATGCAGGCAAACTTAAATCCGTTTGACCTAAATTCTTCCAGCATGTGCAACCAGAGGAAAAAAACTCTAGACCACCTTTACTCCACACACAAATATGCTCTCCACCGCCCTTCTTTTGGCAAATCTGACCATAATTCTGTCCTTCTGATTCCTGCTTACAAGCAAAAACTAAAGCAGGAAGTACCAGTGACTCACTCAGTACGAAAGTGGTCAGATGGTGCGGATGCTACGCTACAGGACTGTTTTGCTAGTAAAGACTGGAAAATGTTCCGGGATTCATCCAATGGCATTGAGGAGTATACCACCTCAATCATCGGCTTCATCAACAAGTACATCAATGATGTTGTCCCCACAGTGACCGTACGTACATATCCCAACCAGAAAGAAGCCATGGATTACAGGCAACATCCGCATCGAGGTAAAGGCTCGAGCTGCCGCTTTCAAGGAGCGGGATACTAATCCGGACGCTTATAAGGCATTCCACTATGCCCTCCGACGAACCATCAAACAAGCAAGGTGCACATTCTTGTAAGTAAGCATTTCACGGTAAGGCCTACACATGTTGCATTCGGCATATATAACAAATAAAGTTTGATTTGATTTGAACCCTCTTCTCCCTCAAGATCTACTCCAGGCTTACAACAATTGGGAAGTAAAGCACCAGATCCTGCCACACTTCACCCTGTCTAAGTGCTATGTACCTGCAGATGTCGACCAATCGAGTGTCACCAGAGAGGCCCATGTATTCTGCAACTCTTCAGAGAAGGCCTACAGTTCCGTTGCATACTGAAAACAGAAGATAGTCAAGGCAAGACCTACCTGCCTTTCCTCATGGCCAGTTCCAGAGTTGCTCCTAAGTGGCTAGATTACATGCCAAGACTAGAGCTCTTTGCAGCCGTCATTGGAGCCAGCTTGCCAAGCTGCTAGAGAAAGAGCTTACATTGAGAGCAACCAGACCACCCTGTGGACAGATTCTACAGCCATGCTGATGAGGCTGCAGTCAGAATCTTGCTAGCTTCAAAGTTTTCATAGGCACCAGGGTGGCTGAGATTCAAGAACTTTACAGACCTCCGTGCATCACAAGATGCCCAACAGATGGAGCCAAGGACCACTTTTCTTCCTTCAAAGTCCAGATGAGTGACCAGATAAGCCAAACGGACATCCTGAGGAGGTGTCACTATGCAAGCACTACACAGGGCAGCAAGGGAGTTTCCCAAATAAGCTGCATCTCCTGAAAGCTGGTAAGCCTGTACCGTCCAAGCAGTCGCCCATTTATATTGTCTCTGGAGCTTGATGAGTTCGGAGAGCTCAGCCAAGTTGGTGGTAGACTATGTTGAGCCGTCAATGGAAATCCAGACCTGCTGTCCCCGAGATGGCTGACCTGCCAGCCGTGACTGTGCCTTTTCAAAGCTAGCTTTCCACTCCACGGGCATGGACAACTTCGGGCCCTTCCAGGTCAAACTGGGGCGGTGTGTCGAGAAGAGATTGGGATCATTTTCAAGTGTCTCACCATGAGGGCTGCGCACTTGGACCTCCTGACCAACATCGATGCAGATTATTTTCTGATGGCCATTAATTGTAACAGCTAGACGTTCCGGAACCCCTCGACAACATCCGGTGATATGGCAGAGCACCGAATTCAAATTAAATTACTATAAATATTAAACTTTCATGAAATCACACATGCAATACACCAAATTAAAGCTACACTTGTTAATCCAGCCAAAAAGGCTTTACGGCGAAAGCAAACCATGCGATTATCTGAGGATAGCACCCCACCAAACAAACACATGACATTCATATTTCAACCCGCCAGGCACGACACAAAATGCAGAAATAACGATATAATTCATACCTTGCCTTTGAAGATCTTCTTTTGTTGGCACGCCAATATGTCCCATAAATATCACAAACGGTCATTTTGTTCGATATATTCTGTCGTTATATCTCCAAAATTATTTGGCCCGTTTGATCCAGAAAAACATTGGTTCCAACTCGTGCAACATGACTACAGAATATCTAATAAGTTACCTGTAAACTTGTTCCAAACATTTTAAACAACTTTCCTAATACAACTTGAGGTATTTTCTACGCAAATAATCGATCAAATTTAAGACGGGATAAACTGCGTTCAATAGCGGATAAAAACAAAGTGGAGCGAGCTTTCAGGTCGCGTGCCCCTAACAAGCAGTACACTAGACTCGACCCTCGTTCTGAACAGCCCTACTTCTTCATTACACAAAGGAAAAACATCAACCAATTTCTAAAGACTGTTGACATGCAGTGGAAGCGATAGGAACTAAAAGCATGTGCCACAGAAATCTAGATCCCTATAAGAAAACTCATTGAAAAGAGAGTGAATTTTATTTTCCTGGATGGATTGTTCTCAGGTTTTCGCCTGCCATATCAGTTCTGTTATACTCACAGACATTATTCAAACAATTTTAGAAACTTTAGATTGTTTTCTATCTAAATCTACCAATTATATGCATATCCTAGCTTCTGGGCCTAAGTAGCAGGCAGTTTACTTTGGGCACGCTTTTCATCCGGACGTGAAAATACTGCTGAAAAGATTCAGCGCCCACTGAGGGATGCCCGTTGAGCTGTTCTCTGAACAGGGAACAAACTTCCGGGGAGGAGAGAAGGAGCTGCGCGAGGTCTTCGCTGACTTGTCTCCCAAACTGCAAGAGCAGCTTGCATAACAGAACGTTTTCTTCCTCTTCACTGTACTTTGGAGGAGTTTGGGAGAGAGATATTCGCTCCGTTAAGACTGCCCTCTACACTACCGTGGGTGCCCAGTCAGTGACCGAAGAAGTGCTCAGGACTGTCCTTATTGAAATCCCTTGGGCTACCTGTCCTGCAGTATTGCTGACCTGGACCCTGTGACCCCTAACTTCCTGTTGATGGGGCAGCCAGACAGATCCCTGCCACAAGTGGTGTACCTCGAGACTGAGCTGATCAGCAGACGTCGATGGACACACTGCCAGATTCTGACGGAACACTTCTGGTCCAGCTACATCAGGCACTACTTACCCAGCCTGCAAGCCCGCCTGAAGTGGCATGCCTTCCCTGCCAACCTCAAAGAAGACATGGTGGCTATGTTGGTGGACCCCCAGCTTCCGAGCGTCCTCTGGCCCATTGGACGGATCCTTAAAGTTCACCTAAGAGCATGCTGGACGATCTCCAGCTCTGAGGAAAAAGAAGTAACTAGAGAAAAGTACACAATCCATGTGATAAGTTCCAGCCATCTCTTGTGATTACGTTTAGTTAGCGTTCATTGTTTTAGCCAAGGCCCGTGTGTGTCCTTCAGAAATGTGAGGACATACTTACTCTTCATGTGTTGTGGACGCACAGTTACTGGTCTCTTTCTTATACTATTTGACATTTTTACCGCGAACTAGCAACTGCAAGCTTGCTAGCTCTGTTGTTTTTGTCATCTCATTTCAGACATTTTGCATTTGATTGTATAGTATAATGTCCCCAAGGGCCTTGTTTATATGCCTTGTGGTTGTATGGGTGTATACTGTATAGATTATGTGGGCTTTGAGAATATGGATGCAGCTATACACACTGAACAAAAATATACATGCAACAATTTCAACGATTTTACTGGGTTACAGTTCATATAAGGGAATCAATCAATTGAAATACATTTATTAGGCCTTGGTCTATGGATTTCACAACTGGGAATACAGATATGCATCTGTTGGTCACAGATACCATTAAAAAAAAGTAGGGGCGTGGATCATAAAACCAATCAGCATCTGGTGTGACCACCATTTGCCTCATGCAGTGCGACCCCATTTGGCCTGTGGAATGTTGTCCCACTCCTCTTCAATGGCTGTGAGAAGCTGCTGGATATTGGCGGGAACTGGAACATGTCAATTTAGAGCATCCCAAACATCCCAAAAACCACTTGCCCACACGACAACATCTGCCATCTGCCCGGTACCGCTGAAACCTGGGATTCATTCATGAAGAGCACACTTCTCCAGCATGCCAGTGGCCATGGAAGGTGAGAATTTGCCCACTGAAATTGGTTACGACGCCAAACTGCAGTAAAGTCAAGACCCTGGTGAGGATGACAAGCACTCAGATGAGTTTCCCTGAGATGGTTTCTTTGGTGCTACTTGTAGTGCTGTGTGCTGAATTTAATATTCACACGGAAAAGTACACAGTCCCACTCCAAAAGACTTTTGGAGCCATCATCGACTCACTGGGTTCTGTCCAAAATGTCTCCGGACCTAGTCACTGCCACAGTCATACTCTGGACCTAGTTTTGTCCCATGGAATAAATGTTGGGGATCTTAATGTTTTACTCATAATCCTGGACTATCGGACCACCATTTTATTACGTTTGCAATCGCAACAAATAATCTGCTCAGGCCCCAAACAAGGTTCATCAAAAGTCATACTATAAATTCTCGGACAACCCAAAGATTCCTAGATGCCCTTCCAGACTCCCTCCTCCTACCCAAGGACGTCAGAGTACAAAAATCAGTTAACCACCTGGCTGAGGAACTCCGTTTGACCTTGCGCAATACCCTAAATGCAGTCGCACCCCTAAAAACCAAAAACATTTGTCATAAGAAACTAGCTCCCTGGTATACAGAAAATACCCAAGCTCTGAAGCAAGGTTCCAGAAAATTGGAACGGAAATGGCGCCACACCAAACTGGAAGTCTTCCGACTAGCTTGGAAAAACAGTACCGTGCAGTATCAAGGAGCCCTCACTGGTGCTTGATCATCCTATTTTTCCAACTTAATTGAGGGAAATAAGAACAACCCAAAATGTATTTTTGATACTGTCGCAAAGCTAACTAAAAAGCAGCATTACCCAAGAGACGATGGCTTTCACTTCAGCAATGATAAATTCATTAACTTCTTTGAGGAAAAGATCATGATCATTAGAAAGCAAATTACGGACTCCTCTTTAAATCTGCGTATTCCTCCAAAGTTCAGTTGTCCTGAGTCTGCACAACTCTGCCAGAACCTAGGATCAAGGGTGAGACTCAAATGTTTTAGAACTATATCTCTTGACACAATGATGACCTCTAAACCTTCAAGCTGCATACTGGACCCTATTCCAACTAAACTACTGAAAGAGCTGATTCCTGTGCTTGGCCCTCCTATGTTGAACAAAATAAACGTCTCTCTATCCACCGGAAGTGTACCAAACTCACTAAAAGTGGCAGTAATAAAGCCTCTCTTGAAAAAGCCAAACCTTGACCCAGAAAATGTAAAAAACTATCGGCCTATATCAAATCTCCCAATCCTCTCAAAGATGTTAGAAAAAGCTGTTGTGCAGCAACTCACTACCTTCCTGAAGACAACCAATGTATACAAAATGCTTCCGTCTGGTTTTAGACCCCATCATAGCACTGAGACTGCACTTGTGAAGGTGGTAAATGACATTTTAATGGTGTCAGACCGAGGCTCTGCATCTGTCCTCGTGCTCCTAGACCTTAGTGCTGCTTCTGATACCATCGATACCATCGATTACCACATTCTTTTGGAGAGATTGGAAACCCAAATTGGTCTGCACGGACAAGTTCTGGCCTGGTTTAGATCTTATCTGTCGGAAAGATATGAGTGTCCTCTGACAAATCAAATGTAAATGTTGGTGTTCCTCAAGGTTCCGTTTTAGGACTACTATTGTTTTCACTATATATTTTACCTCTTGGTGATGTCATTCGGAAATATAATGTTAACTTTCACTGCTATGCGGATGACACACAGCTGTACATTTCAATGAAACACGGTGAAGCCCCAAAATTGCCCTCGCTAGAAGCCTGTGTTTCAGACATAAGGAAGTGGATGGCTGCAAACGTTCTACTTTTAAACTCGGACAAAACAGAGATGCTTGTTCTAGGTCCCAAGAAACAAAGATATCTTCTGTTGAATCTGACAATTAATCTTGATGGTTGTACAGTCGTCTCAAATAAAACTGTGAAGGACCTCGGCGTTACTCTGGACCCTGATCTCTCTTTTGATGAACATATCAAGACTGTTTCAAGGACAGCTTTTTTCCATATACGTAACATTGTAAAAATCAGAAACTTTCTGTCCAAATATGATGCAGAAAAATGAATCCATGCTTTTGTTACTTCTCGGTTAGACTACTGCAATGCTTTACTTTCTGGCTACCCTGATAAAGCACTAAATAAACTTCAGTTTGTGCTAAATACGGCTGCTAGAATCCTGACTAGAACCCCAAAATGTGATCATATTACTCCAGTGCTAGCCTCCCTACAATGGCTTGCTGTTAAGGCAAGGGCTGATTTCAAGGTTTTACTGCTCGCCTACAAAGCATTACATGGGCTTGCTCCTACCTATCTTTCCGATTTGGTCCTGCCGTACATACCTACACGTATACTACGGTCACAAGAGCAGGCCTCCTAATTGTCCCTATAATTTCTAAGCAAACAGCTGGAGGCAGGGCTTTCTCCTATAGAGCTCAATTTTTATGGAATGGTCTGCCTACCCATGTGAGAGACGCAGACTCGTTCTCAACCTTTAAGTCTTTACTGAAGACTCATCTCTTTAGTAGGTCATATGATTGAGTGTAGTCTGGCCCAGGAGTGTGAAGGTGAACGGAAAGGCTCTGGAGCAACGAACCGCCCTTGCCCTCTCTGCCGGTTCCCCTCTCTCCACTGGGATTCTCTGCCTCTAACCCTATTACAGGGGCTGAGTCACTGGCTTACTGGTGCTCTTCCATGCCGTCCCTAAGAGGGGTGCGTCACTTGAGTGGGTTGAGTCGCTGACGTGGTCTTCCTGTCTGGGTTGGCGCTCCCCCTTGGGTTGTGCCGTGGCAGAGATCTTTGTGGGCTATACTCGGCCTTGTCTCAGGATGGTAAGTTGGTGGTTGAAGATATCCCTCTAGTGGTGTGGGGGCTGTGCTTTGGCAAAGTGGGTGGAGTTATATCCTGCCTGTTTGGCCCTGTCCGGGGGTATCATTGGACGGGGCCACAGTGTCTCCTGACCCCTCCTGTCTCTGCCTCCAGTATTTATGCTGCAGTAGTTTGTGTGTCGGGGGGCTAGGGTCAGTCTGTTATATCTGCAGTATTTCTCCTGTCTTATCCGGTGTCCTGTGTGAATTTAAGTATGCTCTCTCTAATTCTCTCTTTCTCTCTTTCTATCTTTGTTTCTCTATCTCGGAGAACCTGAGCCCTAGGACCATGCCTCAGGACTACCTGGCATGATGACTCCTTGCTGTTCCTAGTCCAACTGGCCGTGCTGCTGCTCCAGTTTCAACTGTTCTGCCTGTGGCTATGGAACCCTGACCTGTTCGCCGGACGTGCTACCTGTCCCAGACCTGCTGTTTTCAACTCTCTAGAGACAGCAGGAGCAGTAGAGATACTCTCAATGGTCGGCTATGAAAAGCCAACTGACATTTACTCCTGAGGGGCTGACTTGTTGCACCCTCGACAACAACTATAATTATTATTATTTGACCATGCTAGTCATTTATGAACATTTGAACATCTTGGCCATGTTCTGTTATAATCTCCACCTGGCACAGCCAGAAGAGGACTGGCCACCCCTCATAGCCTGGTTCCTCTCTAGGTTTCTTCCTAGGTTTTGGCCTTCCTCTGGAGTTTTTTCTAGCCACCGTGCTTCTTCACCTACATTGCTTGCTGTTTGGGGTTTTAGGCTGGGTTCCTGTACAGCACTTTGATATATCAGTTGATGTAAGAAGGGCTATATAAATACATTTGATTTGATTTGAAGATACTCTTAATGATCGGCTATATGAAAAGCCAACTGACATTTTCTCCTGAGGGGCTGACTTGTTGCACCCTTGACAACCACTGTGATTATTATTATTTGACCCTGCTGGTCATCTATGAACATTTGAACATCTTGGCCATGTTCTGTTATAATCTCCACCCGGCACAGCCAGAAGAGGACTGGCCACCCCTCATAGCCTGGTTCCGCTCTAGGTTTCTTCCTAGGTTCTGGCCTTTCTAGGGAGTTTTTCCTAGCCACCTTGCTTCTACATCTGCATTGCTTGCTGTTTGGGGTTTTAGGCTGGGTTTCTGTACAGCACTTTGAGATATCAGCTGATGTAAGAAGGGCTTTATAAATACATTTGATTTGATTTGGTAGCATCTCTTTGATCATTCATTAGTGTAGTCACAGACGCCAGAGAGAGAGAGAGAGAGAGAGAGAGAGAGAGAGATAGAGAGAGAGAGAGAGAGAGAGAGAGAGAGAGAGAGAGAGAGAGAGAGAGTGAAAGAGTGAAAGAGGGGGAGGGGTGAGAGAAGTGAGAGATTAGTGTGTGTGTATTGGTTGAAGTGGATATACAGTATATCTGGGGGTAAATGGGGAGGGAAGGGAGGTTCAAGATGACCATCGTAGCATAGTTATATTTTCACACACAAAGGTTGAGAGATAATTAAGTAAAATAATATCATGAATCTTATATTGCTAAAAGGAAACTCCTCTTCCCTTATAAATAGCCAGTCAAGTCTGATTTGTGTAGCAGGCCTAGATGTGTCTCCTACCAGACAGCCACTTTCGGCTCTAAAGACCTCTAAATTTGACACATCCCCAACCCCCAAACAGACGCTTGATCTGCGGTAGGCCTGTCTCTTTCGCATATCACCTGATGAACTGATGGCAGTGGATCTGTTTCTCATTCCAAAACCACCTATCTATCGCTCTTTGGTCGGTTGGCCGCTGCTCCCTCCCACGCATTGTGCACTGAGCAATTGGCTCAGCTGTCTGGCCCACCATGAAGTTGTTGTTGTGTGTGTGTGTGTGTGTGTGTGTGTGTGTGTGTGTGTGTGTGTGTGTGTGTGTGTGTGTGTGTGTGTGTGTGTGTGTGTGTGTGTGTGTGTGTGTGTGTGTGTGTGTGTTGAAGGAAAAAAAACTTTAATGGGTTTACTAAAAAAGCATAAACAAGAATTTGAAATAGCAAACTGAAATAGTTTTATATTGAAGTTAAAATATAATACTGCATATTTAAATGAGAATGTCAATGTGAATGTCCCTGCAGAGAAGTTGTGTGCTAATTGGGGTAATTTTGGTAGGCCGGCCAATCCTGGGAAGGTTCACCACTGTTCCAAATGTTCTCCATTTGTGGATAATGGCTCTCACCGTGGTTCACTGGAGTCCCAAAGCTTTAGAAATGGCTTTGTAACCCTTTACAGACTGATATATGTCAATTACTTTGCTTCTCAACTGTTCCTGAATTTCTTTGGATCGTGGCATGATGTTATGCTTTTTGAGATCTTTTGGCCTACTTCACTTTGTCAGACAGGTTCTATTGAAGTGATTTCTTGATTCAACAGGTCTGTCAGTAATCCGGCCTGGGTGTGGCGAGTGAAATTGAACTCAGCTTTCTAAAAAATGTGATTAACCACAGTAAATTCATGATTTAACAAGGGGGGGGGGCAATTACTTTGTCACATAGGGCCATGAAGGTTTGGATAGCTTTTTTCCCTTAATAAATACAATTATCACTTAAAAACTGCATTTTGTGTTTACTTGGATTATCTTTATGTAATATTAAAATGTATTTGATGATCTGAAACATTTAAGTGTGGCAAATGTGAAGAAAACAAAAGAATTCAGGAAGGGGGAAAACACTTTTTCACAGCACTGTAGTTGACTTTAGCCTACTTTGTTGACATCCTCTCTCAAAATGATTGAAGCTGCCAGGTGACGAAAACGATCCCAGCTAGCACATAACGTTCTGAGAACCAAATGTTTCTTAGAGCTTGGTGAGCCGTTGGTTGTCCTGTGGTTATTTTGCATACAACTTTCCCACAACGTTCTCGGATGGTGCAGGATAGTTGCTTGGCTTTAGAACATTCTCTGCACATTTAAGGAACTTGACAAAATAACGTTATTTTCTTGCTATTTCATTACTTTAACAGAATGTTTCCTAAAAGTTAAAACATGGTTACATTTGAATTTTAGGTAATGTTCTAGGAATGCTTTCCAACTGCTTTGACATTGGGAATGTTCTGAAATAGTTCAGAGAATGATTCAGAAACAACATTCTCCTTTGGGAATATAAAAACTTCACCATTCATTTTCCACCAGGTTTCCTCATGGTTCTATTTAATCATGTTCCCAGAATGTTCAGAGAATTTTAAGAAACATCGTTCTTCTGTGCAAATTTCATTACTTCAGCATAACATTTTCTGCAGGTTTTCTCATTGTTTAATTTAAAGTTATGTTCACAGAATATCAAGAAAACATTAGTAACGTTCTAGGAACTCATTTTCCACCATAATTTGCAAATAAATTCATAAAAAATCCTACAATGTGATTTTCAGGATTTTTTTTTCTAATTTTGTCTGTCATAGTTGAAGTGTACCTATGATGAAAATTACAGGTACACTTCAACTACACTTCTCTCATCTTTTTAAGTGGGAGAACTTGCACAATTGGTGGCTGACTAAGTACTTTTTTTGTCCCACTGTACATTCCGTTCTCATCGTCAACAAAACTCTTTCTATCCTCTATGTTGTTAAGTGTGTTCAGGCGTGTTGGTCGCGCCTACTAATTGGCCACACCTGATCTTAATGAGTGCCGGTTTCCTTTCGAAATGGGGTCTTTTTGAATAAATTAAAGGGAACAGCTTAGTATTAGTATTTTTTTTTAAATAGCATGCTAGCTCCATCGTGGTGATGCAGTGGACTAATTCCATGGATAGAGACCAGAAGATCATAGGTTTGAATCTCACTGATGCCGTGCAAACATGAAAAATAAACATGTTTGCATGATTAATACCTAAGCAAATTCATTTCTATTTGTGCCTGGATGTCAGAACAGTTAACCTAAGCTAGCTGTGTTATAAAAAGTATTATTGAAACATTCAGTAAAAGTTTTAAGGAACTTTTTCAACCTCCAAATAACCTATAATTTCCCTTTCTCAGAAAGTTAATAAAACCTACCAGAAAAACTTTCAGGGAACCATAGTAAAACGTTCTCACTGCAAGCTAAAAATGAATGTTCCCAAAACAGGTGAAATGTTTAACAATTTAAAAATGTTCAGTTTTACCGGTAAGGAAAAGTATGGCTTTGTTCCCAGAAAATGCAAAACCAACAACTTAGTTCCCACAACTTCAAAGGAACCAAATGTGCTAGCTGGGATGCAGCCTGTCTCTTACTCATAGTTTAATTTATTGATATTTTATGCAAACACCAAGTACCCTATAGCCTATAATTATTGATTTGTCTAGCCTATATTTAATGCACAATTGAATCCTAAACCGTTTTGCTTGAGTGAGATCTAAAACAAGTTCATAAGGAAACACCACAAAGTGTCACATGCTCACATCTAATTAATTATAATTCTGTAGGCCTAATTTTCAATTTAGTACTTCTCATGTTATATCTCCATGTAAGACAATGGACAAAAGATCAAGATAGAGAGAACCACATGCACACACACTTCCTTCTGTCAGAGAATGTTGTTGTCTGTCTGAATCACACAGACAAAAGGCCCTTGTTTTGACTTGAAGCTGAGAAAAAAACACTAGGTGCCATTTTTTTGCAGTTGACACGATTTAAAAAAAGGTGTGAAACACCAAGACGCTGCCGGTTCCTGCCTCGCGCCCTTTCCCACAGTCTGTCTTTCTGCGCACTCTCTCATCAGGGCTCCATGGCACGCAAGGGTGACAGTGGTGCTCATCTCCAAAGTTTCACGCTCATGGAGCCGGAGAGTGAGAGCGCGCTGGTCCGGTCTATCTACTACGGTAAAATCGGTAAGGGGAAAACGGAAAGGTTGCTGGAGAGGCATGGTAGAGAGGGGAGCTTTCTCCTGCGGGACAGTGAGAGTCTGCAGGGAATGTATTGCCTCTGCGTGAGGTGAGTTGATAAACTCACTCTCTGGCCTATACTCTTTTGTGGAGTGAGTTTTTGAAATAAGTTTACCGATGTAAACAGCTTTATGTAAGCTCTCTGTTCATGTTCATCATGACATTTTAGATACTATAGAATAGGTTGTAGTCATTTCTGACATGACAAAATCCACAATTTGGCCACTTTGAATTGTATTTTAATTGAGGTTCAGGCCTACAAATGATATGATTGATCAAAGACCATTTTATTTTATGTCATATTGAATATCCTATCATATGGATGTAGAAATGGAGTAGGCATAGGCTATTATACAAAGCTTTTAGAGCGCTCAAGCAAGCAAACACATTTTCTTAAATATAAATACTACATTTTGTGTATTTAAATTTTAGGCTGTCACTCGGCTACAAAGGTTTATTATTATTTCAGTTCAACGAGATTGTTTGTTAGGACCATTATCAATTGCTGTAACATGAAAAAATAACAATAATTGAACAGAAAATTGAAATGGTCTATTAATTTGCTGAAAAGTACTCATAGAAGTTTAGAGACAAAACAGGGTGTCTTGTACTGAGATGAGTAGAAATATTTAATTAGAACTAAGAGCACTTTCAGAATGAGTGGATCGTTTTTTCAACGTGTGTTTCAATGTCGCCAGTTTGTTTTACCTTTGGTTTATATTAACATAAGGTTGTGAAAATGGATATCCTGATTCTGAGTGTAAATCCTTTCTCTCTCTGGTTCAGAAAGACACCGTACGTCCACACTTACAGAATCCACCACTCCTCTGAAGGATGGACACTTCAGGTGAGTTGCTCGGTATTATCGTGAGAACACAAGGGTATATGATTTCCAAAGTATTCATTACACATGAAAAAAAACTTGAAACTTGAACTATTACTGCTCACTGCAGTAACTCACTCACTGCTCACACATGTACACACAGGAGTGACTAATACCTCCCATGTAATGCCCACCATGCAAAGCCTTGTAGTCATTGTAATGAGCTGAATAAATACAGTGCCTACCACTTGACTAATTCCACATTTGTTGTGCTATAGCCTGAATTCAAAAGGGATTAAATAGATTCTACTCAGGACATAAAGTTTTAACGCTTTGTAGTCAGAACATAAAGTTTATTTCTTTGCCACATTTTTTAAAGTTTTACTTTAGTGCCTTATTGCAAACATGATGCATGTTTGGGAATATTTGTATGCTGCACAGGCTCCCTTCTTTTCACTGTCATTTAGGTGGAATATCTACAATGTTGTGGCTCACAGCAATTAACACAGCAATTAAAATCTGTAACTGTTTTAAAGTCACCATTGGCCTCATGGGGAAATCCCTGAGCGGTTTCCTTCCTCTCCGACAACTGAGTTAGGAAGGACGCCTGTATCTTTGTAGTGACTGGGTGTATTGACACACCATCCGGTGCCTGTATGTAGCCTCGCTACTGTATATAGCCTTGCTAATGTTATTTTTCACTGTCTTTTTACTGTTGTTTTATTTCTTTACTTACCTATTGTTCACCTAATACCTTTTTTGTACTGTTGGTTAGAGCCTGTAAGTAAGCATTTCACTGTAAAGTCTACACCTGTTGTATTCGGCGCATGTGACAAATAAACTTTGATTTGATTTGAAGTGTAATAATAACTTCACCATGCTCAAAGGTATTCAATATTTTTTTTATTTTGACCCATCTACCAATAGGTGCCCTTCTTTACGAGGCATTTGAAAACCTCCCTGTTCTTTGTGGTTGTATCTGTATTTGAAATTCACTTCTTGACTGAGGGACCTTAGAGATAATTGTGTGTGTGTGGTACAGGGATGAGGTAATTCATTCAAACATCATGTTAAGCACTTTTATTGGACACAGAGTGAGTGCATGCAACTTATTATGTGACTGGTTAAGTACATTTTTAGTCCTTAACTTATTTAGGCTTGCCATAACATAGCTTGAATACTTATTGACACAAAATCTAAATTGAATCGAGTTTACATTCAGACTGTAACACAACAAAATGTGGAAAAAGTAAATGGGTGTGAATACTTTCTGAAGGCACAGTATGTGAGAATAACTGCACTTTATTAACAATCAATAAGTAGACAATGAAGTAGCAGCTTAAAATACAACACAATACTGCTAACATAACAGAGTGTGTGTGTGTGTGTGTAGTTATCTCCTGGGCAGATGCTGCAGTGTTTCGGGACTCTGGAGAAGCTGATAGAGAGCTGCAGAGAGGGGGTCGGTGCTGACAGCATACCTCCGCTCACACACCCCCTGGACAAAACACAGCTGAGAGACGAGAGGCTGCGGAGCGGTAGGACATCAACACACACACACACATCACTCACACAGTGCTTGTAATATAGTTGTAATGCTTTTATCTTTTTCAACAGAGACGGCCTATATGGAAATGTGAAGTGGGACGACTTGTACATGTGTGTGTGTGTGTTTGTGTGTTTGTGCGCACATGTGTATTCAATTTAACCTTTAGGAGACAATGCTTTTGTTGTTTACAAAAGTGCACCTGTTTATGTCTGTTGTTCCACAACTAGGCATGTGGTTTCCCATGGAGGGATGCTTTGACGTGTGTGTGTGTGTGTGTGTGTGTGTGTGTGTGTGTGTGTGTGTGTGTGTGTGTGTGTGTGTGTGTGTGTGTGTGTGTGTGTGTGTGTGTGTGTGTGTGTGTGTGTGTGTGTGTGTGTGTGTGTGTGTGTGTGTGTGTGATTTTTGGGGAGATAATGTCTTTATTGACTTGCCTGGTTAAATAAATGTTAAACAAATACAAATATTTAAACAATTCAATTTTCATTTGTTTTGGTATTAAAGGCATATTCCTTTCTTAATCCATTCCTTGTTTTGTATTTGACTATACAAAATCATATACATATCACTGTATACAAAGATACACACGTAGGTGAAAAATCTGTCGATATGCCCTTGAGCAAAGCAAGGCAACCCCAATTGCTCCAGTAAATTACTATGGCTTAGATTTACTAAAATGTAAATAGAGCAGTGTAATTTGCTGTTGTTATTTTGTCTACAAGGTGGAGTCACTGTCATTTTGGGATTTGGCCACCTGACTAGTTTGAATTTGCCCCTAGACACTGATCAGATCTGAGTTAGGTCTTTACATTGTTGGTAAATGGTAAAGCTAATGGATTGGGATAGGGTAAACTGATCCTAGATCTGTGCCTAGATCTGTGGGCAACTTCTACCAGTACCATAGCTGACCCGTTATCACAGTCATAACCCCTGACCTTTACATTCATGTAATTGCCAAAGCAGGTCACAACCAAACAACCCTTACAGGTTCACATTTCAACTGTTAAGGGGGTCTATAAAATATTTAATCTTTCCCCTCACCTGTCACTTTTTGTGTCCACATCATTTGTTGTAGGCTAATGTTCACATCATTTGCCATGTGGTTATTAGGACAGCCACTGGGGGACCAGACAGCTAGGCAGCAGCAGAGCCTCCTGTAGAGGAGGCTACTCTATTGTACAATTCAGTGTTGTATTCAAGACCATCTAAAAAGAGACAGATTCAAGACCAGGACTGGAGAAAATCAAGTCCGAGTCAAGACCAAGACTAGAGGGGGTCCGAGACCAAGTCTAGACCGAGACCAGAACAATGCAAGTCCAATTGAAGGCCATCATTGTTTTTTGGGGGTCAAATGACCACCATAATAAGAGTAAAAAATGTCCAGTATTTCTGTGTTCATATTTCAGAACAACGTATGGATTCTTTAGACATGAGGGAAATAGAACCACTCTACAAATTATTACTAACCCAAACACAGTGGGGAACAATGGGTCTTCTACGCCTTCAGAGAAGGGCTAAGGATTTATAAAATAATGATTATAATAATAATTATCATTATATTATTATTTTCAATTATGTTCTGATTTAATCTCTTCAGTTTTTTGGGGGAAAGGAAAGGGTTAACAATGAAGAGAAAAAAAAGATCCAATTGGAAGCTAGATAAAGGCTTCTGCCATTCAACTGTATTAGGGCAAAATTTGGTAGAGTGACAGTGGAATCAACCAATCACATTT
Organism: Oncorhynchus kisutch; assembly: GCF_002021735.2. Taxonomy (NCBI): domain Eukaryota; kingdom Metazoa; phylum Chordata; class Actinopteri; order Salmoniformes; family Salmonidae; genus Oncorhynchus; species Oncorhynchus kisutch. The sequence goes on along the minus strand of NC_034203.2, from coordinate 32,821,059 downwards.
TGACTTAATGGGTGGGACCATTTTTAGATAAATGTATGGAAACTTCTGCCTTCTTGAAGGCCAACAGATCACTGCGCAATAGCGAGCCGTAGTTTTCCCATGGTCTAGCTAGCTAGCTTTTGTTGTCGGCTAGTTAGCGGCAGCTGCAGCAGGTGTTATCAAAGAGGATGATGTTGCTAATTGCTAGCTTCTCCATTTTCAAGATTAACTTTCAACAAGAAGTTCACTTTCAAATGATCATCATCTGGTGAGTGGAACTGTGTTCTTTATTGCAGTGCACTTGCTATTGTTAGCAATCTATTTGAAAATAACTTGTGTGTGAAACATTGTTGCATTTAAAGCAGAACTGACAGCATTTTAGCAACATGACATCTGTTCACGTACACCCCAAGAAAAAAAATCTGACAAGCAACCACTTAGGGTCATTTTCATGTTTTCATAAATTCTTAGAACGTTTGGGAATTACGTATACTGGCATATGCGAAATTTACATAGCAATATACAATGGGAAAGCGGCTGTGCGTTTTTGACAATTAATAGACACTGCAGGAAATAAAACAGAATAAAAACAACATGTCTTGTCCAGGACCGGAGTCTATACAGACCTGTGCGCTATAGCCAGTCAGAGCTACAGTAGGCCTTTATACAAACAAGCCATTGCCACACAGGCCTGCCATCTTTTACTTTGAACCTTACTGTGTGATTATAGGCAGTTGCAACAGCACAACTTTAGATCATTAGAACGCATTCGCCAAAAGCCACAAAATACACCTGAATCGATTTCTGCAAATATGTAAACATCATGAGAATCCTCTTACATTTGGGAACTTTACAGTCCTATTCATCAAACAACCATGAAAAGGTAGGCTCTCTCGCCCTCAGTTATGTACATCACCAACAACAAGTTCAACAACTAATGCTAGCCAGAGCAAGATGAGCTAAAATGGAACGATGGAACATTAGATAAACCCTCTGAAACTTTTTTCAGGTAGTTGGCCATCAAAATCTCACTGATAAATGATGTGAAATTGTAACCTCCTCGTCCTTTTGCAACTTGCCTGAAAATGCATGCTTGTCCCAATGAAGCACCCAAGCTAACTGGCTAAAGTTGTCTAGCTTGCTAGCTAGCTACTTTCAGATACAAATGAGAGAACACGTATCTCTGACCATTTTACTTGCCGTAGCAGAGCTGATTAGGCTGTTTACATGTTATCTAGAGCATTCTTCACTAACTATTACATTTTTTGCATAACTTTACTGACACCGGTCATATTCAGCGGGTGTTGCGCGTTCGTAAATTCATCAGTTGTTCTGCCCTATGGCACACGCTCTGAAATCGGAGTAGATAGCCAGAGTGAATTTGCGAATGCAAGAGATATGTTAACTGGATAACAGTCGTTCAAGTTCTTGCTAGCTAACCAAATGACACCTGCATCTCTAGCTGTGTATAGCCACTGAAAAACGATATGAGGGGAAAACGTCAGTCACTCACCCACTCCTCCAATGGCATGACATGACATCCTCCTAGCAGCTAGCTAGCTATCTAGCTAATGTTAGGCTCCATGTTTTTAGCTTACTACATACATATATGCGCTAGCCTATTAGCCACGTTATGACTGACGTGTAATCATTGACCTTCTAGTTTCATTGTGTCGACATTCCCAGCATTAGTTACATTCATCCGTTTTTGTCCAGAATATTGAGTCATTGAAACTGAAACAGTGCATCCCGAATGGAGGCAACAAACAATGTACCAGGCCAGCTGTGATTTACTACCTGATAGCAATATTTTTGGGACTACCAAGAAATATTAATCACGCATTGAACTGCATCCATCTATTCTGCCACAATGCCTTCGTGTACATCATGGAACGTTGAGTCAAATATAACCTTTTTTTTAAACCTCTTATAAAGCTGGTTTTGTAGCATAAACTGGGAATTTCATATTTTGGGCTGATATTATGATTGTCTGTTTGTTTCATATCTTCAAACACTGTCAGTTCCAACTTTAGATCACAGGTTACTTTGTGTGCTAAACATGAAATGCGATTTGCAATAGGAAGTAATAGTTGTACATTTCGATTGGGAAAGTCTTAATGGTTGTGTTTTTTTATTCTTATGATTGGGATCTACTGGCTTATTATGTCAGAGTGAATTGACTGCTTATCCTTTAACACAGTGGTTCCCAACCTTCTTTGGGTACTGTACCACTAAAGCACGTTGACCTGCCTGATGTTCCCCCTCATGTGCGTGCGACCGGTGTGATTCCTAGATTAGGTGTAAATTTGCAAAAATGTTGTTTACACACCCAGTCAAGTTTGGAAGACTTGTTTTCAATGTCAGGGAAGTAGGAGTTGAACTCACTGTTGAGTTTGGATAAATGTGATAAATGTAAATATCATGGAGCTGGAAGAAATGCCAGCTGTTTTACAGGCGCCTAACCAATTGTGCAATTATGTGTTTTTTCTTGCGTTATTTGTAACTTAATTATTACATAATGTTTCTGCCACCATATCTTACAGCAAAAAAAGAGCTTCTGTAGATCAGGACAGCGATCACACACCTCGGATTAGACAAAGAGCTTCTGGATATCAGGACAGCGATCACTCACCTCGGATTAGACAAAGAGCTTCTGTAGATCAGGACAGCGATCACACACCTCGGATTAGACAAAGAGCTTCTGTAGATCAGGACAGCGATCACTCACCTCGGATTAGACAAAGAGCTTCTGTAGATCAGGACAGCGATCACTCACCTCGGATTAGACAAAGAGCTTCTGTAGATCAGGACAGCGATCACTCACCTCGGATTAGACAAAGAGCTTCTGTAGATCAGGACAGCGATCACTCACCTCGGATTAGACAAAGAGCTTCTGGATATCAGGACAGCGATCACTCACCTCGGATTAGACAAAGAGCTTCTGTAGATCAGGACAGCGATCACTCACCTCGGATTAGACAAAGAGCTTCTGTAGATCAGGACAGCGATCACTCACCTCGGATTAGACAAAGAGCTTCTGTAGATCAGGACAGCGATCACTCACCTCGGATTAGACAAAGAGCTTCTGGATATCAGGACAGCGATCACTCACCTCGGATTAGACAAAGAGCTTCTGTAGATCAGGACAGCGATCACTCACCTCGGATTAGACAAAGAGCTTCTGTAGATCAGGACAGCGATCACTCACCTCGGATTAGACAAAGAGCTTCTGTAGATCAGGACAGCGATCACTCACCTCGGATTAGACAAAGAGCTTCTGTAGATCAGGACAGCGATCACTCACCTCGGATTAGACAAAGAGCTTCTGTAGATCAGGACAGCGATCACTCACGTCGGATTAGACAAAGAGCTTCTGTATATCAGGACAGCGATCACTCACCTCGGATTAGACAAAGAGCTTCTGTAGATCAGGACAGCGATCACTCACCTCGGATTAGACAAAGAGCTTCTGTAGATCAGGACAGCGATCACTCACCTCGGATTAGACAAAGAGCTTCTGTAGATCAGGACAGCGATCACTCACCTCGGATTAGACAAAGAGCTTCTGTAGATCAGGACAGCGATCACTCACCTCGGATTAGACAAAGAGCTTCTGTAGATCAGGACAGCGATCACTCACCTCGGATTAGACAAAGAGCTTCTGTAGATCAGGACAGCGATCACTCACCTCGGATTAGACAAAGAGCTTCTGTAGATCAGGACAGCGATCACTCACCTCGGATTAGACAAAGAGCTTCTGTAGATCAGGACAGCGATCACTCACCTCGGATTAGACAAAGAGCTTCTGTAGATCAGGACAGCGATCACTCACCTCGGATTAGACAAAGAGCTTCTGTAGATCAGGACAGCGATCACTCACCTCGGATTAGACAAAGAGCTTCTGTAGATCAGGACAGCGATCACTCACCTCGGATTAGACAAAGAGCTTCTGTAGATCAGGACAGCGATCACTCACCTCGGATTAGACAAAGAGCTTCTGTAGATCAGGACAGCGATCACTCACCTCGGATTAGACAAAGAGCTTCTGTAGATCAGGACAGCGATCACTCACCTCGGATTAGACAAAGAGCTTCTGTAGATCAGGACAGCGATCACTCACCTCGGATTAGACAAAGAGCTTCTGTAGATCAGGACAGCGATCACTCACCTCGGATTAGACAAAGAGCTTCTGTAGATCAGGACAGCGATCACTCACCTCGGATTAGACAAAGAGCTTCTGTAGATCAGGACAGCGATCACTCACCTCAGATTAGACAAAGAGCTTCTGTAGATCAGGACAGCGATCACTCACCTCGGATTAGACAAATAGTTTTTTCTTCAACAAGCTGGACGCACAGGATGTACTTCAGACACCCGACAAAATCCGAAATCTCTGTCATTGACAAGAGAAAGAGACACAGGTATAGAGGACACAGGGCGGGGTGCCTCATAAGGATCCGCCGACGGCGAGTGGGAAATATGCCCTTACCATCAATATTACTTGCCAACGTACAATCATTGCACAATAAATTAGACAAGGTACGATCACGACATCAAAAACTAACATCTTATGTTTCACTGAATTGTAGCTGAATGACGACATGGAAAACATTCAGCTGGCGGGATATACGCTGCACCGGCTAGACAGAACAGCACACTCCAGTAAGACAAGGGGGGGGGGTCTATGTATATTTGTGAATAACAGCTGGTGCACGAAATCTAAGGATGTCTCTAGATTTTGCTCGCCTGAAGTATCTCATGATACGCTGTAGACCACACTATTTGCCAAGAGAGTTTTCATAAAAAAAATGTGTGGCTGTTTATTTACCACCACAGACTAATGCTAGCACTAAGATCGCACTGAGTCAGCTGTATAAGGAAATAAGCAAACAGGAAACCGCTCACCTAGTGACTTCTTGGGGATAGGGGGCAGCATTTCCACTTTTTCATAAATAGCGTGCACAATTTCAACTTCCTGCTACTCATGCCAGGAATATATTATATGCATATGATTAGTAGGTGTGGATAGAAAACACTCTGAAGTTTCTAAAACTGGTTCAATCATGTCTGTGACTATAACAGAACTTGTGTAGCAGGCAAAACCCAGAGGAAAAACTGTTCAGAATTATTATATATTTTTTCCTCTGACCGTTCCCTCAGTTGTCTTTGCCAAGGGAAATTTGATAGCGCCCATTTTACAGTTCCTATGACTTCCACAGGATGTCACCAGTCTTTGGAATTGGGTTGAAGTTAATCATTGGTGAAACGAAGAAGAGGCACATCCTGGAACAACGTTACACTGTTAATAGTTACGCAAGAGGGAAAATGGTGCATGTTTTGTTTACTTGCTCTATTGAATACAGATTGCCCCGTCTACAATTTGATCGATTATTAACGTTTAAAAATACCTAAAGTTGTATTACAAAAGTAGTTTGAAATATTTTGGCAAAGTTTATAGGCAACTTTTGAAATGTTTTGTAGTGACGTTGTGTTTTGGAAAGCTGTTTTTTTTCCGGATCAAACCTGCTTTATAAATTGACATTTTGGGTATACATGGACGGAATTAATCGGAAAAAAAGGACCAATTGTGATGTTTATGGGACATATTGGAGTGCCAACAAAGAAGCTTGTCAAAGGTAATGCACGTTTTATATTTTATTTCAACGTTTTGTGTAGCGCCTGCTACGCTAGTTCTTTTGTTTACAACTGGTTCAGGTGGTTCAGGTGGGTGCATGCTATCAGATAATAGCTTCTCATGCTTTTGCCGAAATGCATTTTTTAAATCTGACATGTTGGCTGGATTCACAACGAGTGTAGCTTTAATTGAGTACCCTGCATGTGTGATTTAATGAAAGTTTGAGTTTTATAGCGTTTTATTTGAATTTGGCGCTCTGCATTTCCCGAGGCTATTGGCCACTTGAGACGCTAGCGTCTCCCCTATCCATAAGAGATTCTATCCTCCTGATTCCTGCTTACAAGCAAAAATTAAAGCATGAAGCACTAGTGACTCGGCCTATAAAAAAGTGGTCAGATGAAGCAGATGCTAAACGACAGGACTGTTTTGCTAGCACAGACTGGAATATGTTCTGGGATTCTTCCGATGGCATTGAGGAGTACCCCCATTAGTCACTGGCTTTATCAATAAGTGCATCGAAGACGTCGTCCCCACAGTGACTGGACTGTACGTACATACCCCAACCAGAAGCCATGGATTATAGGCAACATTCGTACTGAGCTAAAGGTGCCGCTTTCAAGGTTCAGGACCTGGAAGCGTATAAGAAATCCTGCTATGCCCTTCGACAAACAGGCAAAGCACCAATACAGGACAAAGATTGAATCGTACTACACCGGCTCCGACACTCGTCGGATGTGGCAGGGCTTGCAAACTATTACAGACTACAAAAGACAGCCGCAAGCTGCCCAGTGACACGAGCCTAGCAGACGAGCTAAATCACTTCTCTGCTCGCTTTGAGGCAAGCAACACTGAGGCATGCATGAGAGCATCAGGTGTTCCGAAAGACTGTGTGATCATGCTCTCCGTAGCCGACGTGAGTAAGACCTTTAAACAGGTCAACATTCACAAGGCCACTGGGCCAGATGGATTACCAGGACGTGTGCTCCTGGCATGTGCTGACCAACTGGCAGGTGTCTTCACTGACATTTTCAACATGTCCCTGATTGAGTCTGTAATGCCAACATGCTTCAAGCAGACCACCATAGTCCCTGTGCCCAAGATCACTAAGGTAACCTGCCTAAATGACTACAGACCCATAGCACTCATGTCCGTAGCCATGAAGTGCTTTGAAAGGCTGGTCATGGCTCACATTAACACCATTACCCCAGAAACCCTAGACCCACTCCTATTTGCATACCGCTCAAACAGATCCACAGATGATGCAATCTCTATTGCACTCCACACTGTCCTTTCCCACCTGGACAAAAGGAACACCTATGTGAGAATGCTATTCATTGACTACAGCTCAGCGTTCAACACCATAGTGCCCTCAAAGCTCATCACTAAGCTAAGGATCCTGGGAATAAACACCTACCTCTGCAACTTCATCCTGAACTGCCTGACGGGAGCCCCTCAGGGGTATGTGCTCAGTCCCCACCTGTACTCCCTGTTCACCCACGACTGCATGGCCAGGCACGACTGCTACACCATCATTAAGTTTGCAGACGACACGACAGTGGTAGGCCTGATCACCGACAACGATGAGACAGCCTTTAGGAAGGTCAGACCTGGCCGGGTGATGCTAGAATAACAACCTATCCCTCAACCTAATCAAGATAAAGGAGATGATTGTGGACTACAGGAAAAGGAGGACCGAGCACGCCCCCATTGTGGCAGGGTAGCCTAGTGGTTAGAGTGTTGGACTAGTAATCGAAAGGTTGCAAGTTCAAATCCCCCGAGCTGACAAGGTACTACAAATCTGTCGTTCTGCCCCTGAACAGGCAGTTAACCCACTGTTCCTAGGCCGTCATTGAAAATAAGAATTTGTTCTTAACTGACTTGCCCAGTTAAATAAAGGTAAAAAAAAAAAAAGAATTCTCATCGATGTGGATGTAGTGGAGCAGGTTGAGAGCCTCAAGTTCCTTGGTGTCCACATCACCAACAAACTAGAATGGTCTAAACACACCAAGACAGTCGTGAAGAGGAGATGACAACCTATTCCCTCTCAGGAGACTGAAAAGATTTGGCATGGGTCCTCAGATCCTCAAAAGGTTCTTCAGCTGCAACAGTGAGAGCATCCTGACTGGTTGCATCACTGCCTGGTACGGCAAGTGCTTGGCCTCCGACCGCAAGGCACTACAGAGGGTATTGCGTACGGCCCAGTACATCACTGGGGCTAAGCTTCCTGCCATCCAGGACCTCTACACCAGGCGGTGTCAGAGGAAGGCCCTAAAAATGGTCTAAGACCCCCCCCCCTTTGCCAACCACTATTTTACGCTGCTGCTACTTTCTGCTTATCATCTATGCATAGTCACTTTAACTATACTTACATGTACATATTACCTCAATTAGCCTGACTAACCGGTGCCCCCGCACATTGACTCTGTACCGGTACCACCTGTATATAGCCTTGCTACTGTTATTTTCATTTTCATTTTTTTTTCTTTTTTCTCTCATCTATTGTTTATCTAATACCTATTTTTTACTTAAAAAATGCTCTGTTGGTTAGGGCTTGTAAGTAAGCATTTCACTATAAGGTGTTGTATTTGGCACACGTGACAAATAAACTTTGATTTGATTTTGATTCGATTTGATTACTATTTGCACCATCGGAGCACTGTAAAACGTTAGGTGTCAAGCTGCTGGAAACAACTTCCTTCCCCATCTTCACATTTCCTCTCCCAGAGTTTGATCTTCTTCATAATTCCACACACTTTGTCGTACATGTTTAGAATGTGAGTGTCTTTACCTTGCAGAGTTAGATTCAGGTTGTTCAGTTTGCTGCACACATCAGCACGATAGGCAAGGCATGCTCCTCAGTCTGTCCTCGAATACAACCACAAGGGGGTGTGAGTGCTCAGACAGAAAATCCCTTTCTTCACTTACTTTCTCTCTGGATAGCAAACGGATGTCTGTGTGAAGCAGCAGCTGCTGGTGCTCAGTACCACTGTCTACCCACAGCCTTTCAAACAGTCGGTGATTCAAAGGCCTGGACATGATAAAGTTAATCATTTTCACTGTGTCATTCAAAACATCATGTAACTCAGGACTCATTATCTTGCTGGCCAATGCCTCTCTGTGAATGATAAAGTGGGATGTATCTTCTTTATGTGGGTAAGTAATCATTTCACTCTCCCAGGCATTGATTCAGCACAATCCATGCACACATGAACACAGGATTAGTTCTCCCCGTCATTTCCGAAATGTCTCTGTATCGAAAAAACACAATCAACTGGGCTTCCCTACTGACATCAGTTGGTTTGTCCAATTATTATAATTCTTTCACCAATTGATAAACAATATCCATGCCCACGTCATAGATCCTACAGCCCACCATGGTATTTGACAATGGTACAGTCTTCAGTGCATCAGCTACTGTCTTATCATTCATAGTTTCTGTGAGGAAAACAGCAGCAGGCACTGTAGTTCGCGAAGCAATGGAAAACTTGCACTTGGCGCAAGCAGAGGATCAAACATTGAGCCGACGAGCGGGTGGGCAGAGGCTAGTAAAGTCAAAAAGTAGGCCTATAAATAATTCACACTAGTGACCTCAGTAAATGTTTCCTGCCTATTAAAATGTTATTAAATATAATTTAAAATAGATATATTTTTCCCAATATTTTTGTTATGCATTTTTGTTTACCCCCGGTTGGGAAACTGCTTTAACTTCATGCTGTGTGTGATTTCTGTCTTTCCATCTGCCCTATGCAGTGGTGTTGTGGTGCTTGGAGAAGTGGGTATACTTTTTAATTTTGCAAAAAAAAATCAAAATGGCCAGCCCCTCAAAGGAAAGGCAACCTGTGTGAAAAATCCTGTTTTCCTGTTTTTTTTAATGAGATTTCCTATAGATTTTTCAGATCTTTGCTCTCAAAATCACTTGTTTTATAAATAGAAAAATAATGTGATAATGTGATGGTATAAGTCCACAACAATGCTTAAACCACATCAATCTGATTGAGTGGGCCTGTCAGGACCTGGCTCCCCAATGGGTGGGCCTCTGTACACCCGGGCCAGTCCTTGCGCATCACAAATAGTCTACTAACCAACACTCGGACTAAACTTTTTAAATACCTGGTTTGCATATCTATTGTTGCCTTAGTTAGCATTTACCGTTAGATATCATACGTTGAATCGTCTTTCCTACCCTGCCGGCTACCGATGTCATTCTTCTGTGAGCTGCTCCATGCTAAAACCATTTGAGAGCTGCACACTCTTGGTGCCCGCAGATTATATTCAGCTGAAACTAGGCTTAATATATTTCATGTGCTTTGCGATTGTGTAGGCTACTTTGTGCATGATTTCTCTATTGTTCCACATAACTGATAAGTCGTATAAACAAACAAAAAAATATTGTTGCATGTCAGCAAAGCCACTACACAACACCAAACAATATATTAATTGCACTATAACAGTGATAAACGGAGCCCATAAACTGTTATGGCCTACATAAAGCTGTCCCAACACCTTACCATTATGTTAAAACTGCCAGCTTCAAGTCAGCTGATTCTAGCCTCCCCTTCTGGTTAGATCTAGTCTGGCAGTTTAATCTCCCATTCAGAGGACCCCAACTTTTGGTAGTGTCTTATTAGTCAAGGTCACACCAAATACTTATTACCACATCAACTTCAGCCTGTCAGTGGCCTTGATTCCTTGAACAGTTTCAGTTAGTCTATGGCCCCAGCACGCTGTGTGGTCAAAAACGTGCTTTCCCCACCCTGATGAGCACAGTTACAGTTTTGCCCTCCTGCTGAACTTTTCCTCCAGTGGACTGAATCCCTGTATGTCTGATGTTTAATTGTGCGGGCATCTGAACCTAAGAGCCTTGAGATCTGTGTCATATTATTTGGATCTAGGTTTTGTTGGGTATTATGTATAATTACCGTGTGTTGAGCTTGTTAGCTAGCCTGCCCTCCCGCCAGCGTTAGCACTGCTGATTGTATTTGCATTGGAATGCATAAGCCATTTAGCATGACTGTTATTTATTAGCATCGCTCATTTATGGTGATAGGCTATTTTCTATTCTATATATATCACGTATGCTCATTATAATTATACTATGTATACATTTCCGCATTACTTTGATGTTAATTTGACCACATTTTCCTGAGTTTGATGTGTCGAAGTCCAAAAGGCTGTTTAGTCTATTTCCCAGTGGTGGAAAAAGTACCCAATGGTCATATTTGAGTAAAAGTAAAGACCCCTTAAAGAACATGACTCAAGTAAAAGTGAAAATCACCCAGAAAAACATACTTGAATAAAAGTCTAAAAGTATTTGGTTTTAAATATACTTAAGTATCAAAAATACATGTAATTGCTCAAATATACTTATCTAAAGTAAAAGTATAAATCATTTCAAATGTCTTATATTAAGAAAACCAGACGGCACCATTTTCTTGTTTTTAAGATGTACGGATAGCCAGGGGCAAACTCCAACAAACAAAGCATTTGCTTTAGTGAGTCTGCCAGATCAGAGCCAGTAGGGATGACCAGGGATGTTCTCTGTTTAGTGAGTCTGCCAGATCAGAGCCAGTAGGGATGACCAGGGATGTTCTCTGTTTAGTGAGACCACCAGATCAGAGCCAGTAGGGATGACCAGGGATGTTCTCTTGATAAGTGCAGGAATTGGACCTTGTTCCTGTCCTGCTAAGCATAAAAAATTTGAACGAGTACTTTTGGATGTCAGGGAATATGTATGGAGTAAAAAGTACATTATTTTCGTAAGGAAATCAGTGGAGTAAAAGTAAAAGTTGTGAAAAATATAAATAGTAAAGTATGGGGGTAAAGTACCCCCAAAAATGACATTAGCAGTATTTTTAAGTAAGTATTGAACACTACTGCTATTGCCATGTGACTAGGCCTTATGTCTGCTGTAGTGTATAGCCCTTGCTGTTATATACTTACCTGTGCTAGCTTATACAGCAATGTCATTCATATTATAGCAGTGCTATAGCCTAACTTTTCTTTCTCCTCTTTCCTTTCAGAACCATAATTAATGTCAGCTCTCACTGGTGTCGTGACTTGACTTTAATCTGAATACGGTTATTTATTTAATTACCTAAATATGTTTAATTGTTACCTGATTAAATTCATCATTAATCAATAACAATTACCTAATTATGATCTGGGGCACCACGGGAACGGTCCTTTAAAGAGTTACCATCTCCCGAATTAAACTCTGAAGGTCTTTACCTTCTTTACCTATCACATCTATAAACAGTCAACTTATTAATCATAACCTCGTATCATATCATCATTCTGAACAGCTGTAACCTCCTTGCTTCTGCAAAAACCTGAGCCGTACTTATGATTCAGTACTACACAAATTGGTTTAATTATTTATTTTCTAGCTAATTAAATGGTAACATTGGATAAACATAGTGTCACGTCTACTCCCGCTCCGTGTTTCATGTCCAGACGCTACTCTCGGTTTGTATCATTCTATGTTTATTGTATTATTAAACTCACCCCCTGCCCTTGCTTCTTGACTCCCAGCATTTCCGTTATGCATACACACTTAATGCGTTTAAAACAGGTCCCTAGCGGACTGACAACAATATTGCTGCTTGTTATAAAAGACATGGAGAGGGCGAGAGAGGAACAGAAACATTAACATTGGTACATTTAGAAAATACTCTCAATTACAGTAATCCTATACTTTGCAAACGAACTGCCGCCCGCTTGCCGTGTATCTCTCTTGGAACCGGGCCGCCTTGGAGAGGGGGTTGGGCTTTTTCATGGCATGCTTGTAAGGCTCTGATTGTCCAAAAATGGTTCCAACAAGTCTTCTACTGTTGTTCTCTGCAGTTGTCCGGTATCCAGTGACTTGTCATGTAGTCCCAAACAGAACTACAGAGCTTATTCTCCTTCCATTCGCTCTGGAAGATGCTTCTTTGAAGATAGGCTAGCCAGCCGTGTCAATGGTTCCCAGTGGGGTGTTGAGAGTAGCGTAATACAATGGTTTGAATAGAATAGTTGAATGGTCCCACTTAAATTCACTTTCAAAGATACTTTACTTAGGACAGCTAATCAGCCGTACCAGTGATTTTCCGGGAGGTGAGTTTATCGAGTCTCTACCTCGTGTTGAGATTTTAAACGTAAAGCTGCAGCTCCACATCTCTCTGGTCTAATATGTTAGTTCTTAACCCATCATTTTATATATATATAGTTTGTTCAAAAGGATGGTTCTGTGAGGCTGACACGCACTCGGACCTCACTCAGGGGTGTAGCTTGTCACTGTGCAACGTTTATGTAAAACAATTCTCGTATCTCTTTATCAAAAACCTCTTTGGGATAATGCGAATTTTCGCAGCTTTTTGTTAAAAATCACGCAACATTTCAGCGTCCTGCTACTCATGCCAGGAATATAGTATATGCATATGATAAGTGTGTGTGTATAGAAAACACTCCGAAGTCTCTAAAACTGGTTAAATCATGTCTGTGGCTATAACATAACGTGTTTAAGGAGTCAAAATGCGTCGAAAAACTGTTCCCCGAAACACAAAAAAAATATCCATCCGCCAGTCAATGTATTGTTTAACGCTGAAAGAAATACATAGGAATCCCCTGTAAACGCCTACAGCTTCCACACGATGTCGCCAATGCTGTCATTTTCATTCTGCTTTATCCTTGGTAGCGTGACGCATTTCCTTTCTTTGGGCTCACCACAGGATGTTTTGAATGTGAAAACATGGACGATGATTTCAAGACTTGCTGCTATCGAATACAGATCGCCCCGTGATCAATTTAATAGATTATTAACGTTTATTAATACCTAAAGTTGGTTTAGAAAAGTAATTTGAAGTGATTTGTAAAAGTATATAGGCAACTTTTGTAATTTTAAAAAGTGACGTTGCGTCTTGTAAAGGGGCATTTTTCTGGATCAGACCGGTCTTCAGCAAATCACATTTTGGGTATACAATGACGGATTTAAAAATCGGGAAAAAGACCCAATTGTGATGTTTATGTGACATATAGGAGTGCCAAGAAAGAAGCTCGTCAAAGGTAATGAATGTTTTATATTTTATTTCTGCGTTTTGGGTAGCGCCGGCTACCGCAAAATCTGTTGTTTTGTTGACGGTCTGGTATTCTGGGGGGTGTTTGCTATCAGATATTCGCTTCTCATGCTTTCGCCGAAAAGCATTTTACAAATCTGACTTGGTGGCTAGATTCACAACGAGTGTAGCTTTAATTCACTACCTTGTATGTGTGTTTTAATGAAAGTTTGAGTTTTATCGAAAACTTTCGGTGCCGCTCTAAAATATGCACTGATTTGATCCCGCCACAGGAACATCCTCCCTAACAAGTTAAAAGGATAAACATTCAACATTGGCCATCCTGTCAATCAAGCATGACTTCTGCCGCTTTCAAATCAACTGGAATCTCAGAATTAGGAAATCTCAGACTTCGGAAAAACTCGGAGAAAATACAATTTGAACGGTCATCCAACTTCTAATTCCAAGTCAGGCACTCTGGCCTCTTTCTAGAGCTCCGACCTGAAGATCACTGACGTCATGATTCAACCTTGTTTTTCTTAGAGTTCCTAGCTGTCTTGAAAGCACCATAAATCCCGAGAATGACAGACTTTGATGATAAAGTTTGATGACAAAATTTGCCCAAGAAGGACCGCCGCACCACCTTTGTTCAAGTGAGCAAAGCACAACAAGGTGAGTCCAAAAATGTATTGTACGCTGCTGCATAAATGATGTATTATGCCAGGGAGATGAGTATATTACGGTTTTCTAGTGGTGATGAAGGAGAGTCGGACCAAACTGCAGCGTGTCGATTGCGATCCATATTTATTTAAACAAAACGTAAACACGACTAAACACTAAACACTACAAAACAATAAATGTAATGAAAACCGAAAACAGCCTATCTAGTGCAAACTAACAGAGAGTACAAGTAAGACACTAAGGACAATCACCCACGACAAACTCAAAGAATATGGCTGCCTAAATATGGTTCCCAATCAGAGACAACGATAAGCACCTGCCTCTGATTAAGAACCACTCCAGACAGCCATAGACTTTGCTAGATAACCCACGAAGCAACAATCCCAATACCACCACCAAAACCCCAAGACAAACACACCACAATTACAAAAACCCCATGCCACACCCTGGCCTGACCAAATACATAAAGATAAACACAAAATACTTTGACCAGGGCGTGACAGAACCCCCCCTAAGGTGCGGACACCCGAACGCACCTCAAAACAATAGGGAGGGTCCGGGTGGGCGTCTGTCCATGGTGGCGGCTCCGGCGCGGGACGTGGACCCCACTCAGTTAATGTCCTTGTCCCCTCTCCTTTCGTCCCTGGATAGTCCACCCTCGCCGCCGACCATGGCCTAGTAGTCCTCACCGAGAACCCCACTGGACTGAGGAGCAGATCGGGACTGAAGGACAGCTCGGGACTGAGGCAGCTCGGGACTGAGGGGAAGCTCGGGAGTGAGAGAAAGCTCAGGAGTGAGAGAAAGCTCAGGAGTGAGAGAAAGCTCAGGAGTGAGAGAAAGCTCAGGATTGAGAGAAAGCTCAGGAGTGAGAGAAAGCTCAGGAGTGAGAGAAAGCTCAGGAGTGAGAGAAAGCTCAGGAGTGAGAGGAAGCTCAGGCAGGTAGATAGATCTACCAGATCCTGGCTGGCTGGTGGTTTCAGCAGATCCTGGCTGACTGGCAGATCCTGGCTGACTGGCAGATCCTGGCTGACTGGCAGATCTGGAAGATCCTGGCTGACTGGCAGATCCTGGCTGACTGGCAGATCTGGAAGAGTCTGGTTGACTGGCAGATCTGGAAGAGTCTGGTTGACTGGCAGATCTGGAAGAGTCTGGTTGACTGGCAGATCTGGAAGAGTCTGGTTGACTGGCAGATCTGGAAGAGTCTGGTTGACTGGCAGATCTGGAAGAGTCTGGTTGACTGGCAGATCTGGAAGAGTCTGGTTGACTGGCAGATCTGGAAGAGTCTGGCTGACTGGCAGATCTGGAAGAGTCTGGCTGACTGGCAGATCTGGAAGAGTCTGGCTGACTGGCAGATCTGGCGGCGCTGGGCAGACTGGCGGCGCTGGGCAGACTGGCGGCGCTAGCTGCTCCATATAGGCTGACAGCTCTGGCGGCTCCGTGCTGACTGACAGCTCCTTGCAGACTGGCAGCTCCTTGCAGACTGACAGCTCCGTGCAGACTGACAGCTCCGTGCAGACTGACAGCTCCGTGCAGACTGACAGCTCCTTGCAGACTGACAGCTCCTTGCAGACTGACAGCTCCTTGCAGACTGACAGCTCCGTGCAGACTGACAGCTCCGTGCAGACTGACAGCTCCGTGCAGACTGACAGCTCCGTGCAGACTGACAGCTCCTTGCAGACTGACAGCTCCTTGCAGACTGACAGCTCCGTGCAGACTGGCTCCGTGCAGACTGGCAGCTCCTTGCCGACTGGCAGCTCCTTGCAGACTGGCAGCTCCATGCAGACTGACAGCTCCATGCAGACTGACATCTCTGGCTGCTCTATGCAGACTGACATCTCTGGCTGCTCTATGCAGACTGACAGCTCTGGCTGCTCCATGTAGACTGGCTGCTTCATGCAGACTGACAGCTCGGGCTGCTTCATGTAGACTGACAGCTCTGGCTGCTCCATGCAGACTGACAGCTCTGGCTGCTTCATGCAGACTGGCATCTCTGGCTGCTCCAAGTAGACTGACAGCTCTGGCTGCTCCATGCGGACTGACAGCTCTGGCTGCTCCATGCGGACTGACAGCTCTGGCTGCTCCATGCGGACTGACAGCTCTGGCTGCTCCATGCGGACTGACAGCTCTGGCTGCTCCATGCGGACTGACAGCTCTGGCTGCTCCATGCAGGCTGGCAGCTCTGGCTTCTCCATGCAGGCTGGCAGCTCTGGCTGCGCTGAACAGGCGGGAGACTCCGGCAGCGCAGGAGAGGAGAAAGGCTCTGGTGCGGGGAGCTGCTCCCGGAGGACTGGAGTGTGGAGGTGGCACAGGATGGGCTAGACCGTGAAGGCGTACTGGAGATCTTGAGAGCAGTGTTGGCACAGGACGTGCAAGGCTAGGGATGTGCACAGGAGGCCTGGTGCGTGAGGCTGGCACCAACTTCACCAGCCGACTAACACGCACCTCAGGACGAGTATGGAGCGCTAACCCAGGTGCCATCAAATCCCCAACACGTTCCGTCGGGCGAATTCCATGCAAAAAGCACCAACACAGCAACTCCCTCATTTCTCTCTCCTCCAATTTCCCCATTAACTCCTTCACAGTCTCTGTTTCGCTCACATCCAACACCGGCTCTGGTTCTGGTCTCCTCCTTGGCTCCTCACGATAAACAGGGAGAGTTGGCTCAGGTCTGACTCCTGACTCTGCTACACTCTCCCTGAGCCCCCCCCAAAGACATTTTTGGGGCTGATTCTCAGGCTTCCATCCGCTACGCCGTGCTGCCTCCTCATATCTGCGCCTCTCAGCTTTCGCCGCCTCCAGTTCTTCTTTGGGGCGGCGATATTCTCCAGGCTGAGCCCAGGGTCCTTTACCGTCCAGTTCTTCCTCCCATGTCCATTTCTCCAGGTGGTGCAGCCTCTCCCACTGCAGCTGCTGCTGCTCCTGCTGCTGCTGCCTCTGTTGCCTCTCCTGTGGCTCCTGCCTGTTAACACGCTGCTTGGTCCGTTGGTGGTGGGTGATTCTGTTACGGTTTTCTAGTGGTGATGAAGGAGAGTCGGACCAAACCGCAGCGTGTCGATTGCGATCCATATTTATTTAAACAAAACGTAAACACGACTAAACACTAAACACTACAAAACAATAAACGTAATGAAAACCGAAAACAGCCTATCTAGTGCAAACTAACAGAGAGTACAAGTAAGACACTAAGGACAATCACCCACGACAAACTCAAAGAATATGGCTGCCTAAATATGGTTCCCAATCAGAGACAACGATAAGCACCTGCCTCTGATTAAGAACCACTCCAGACAGCCATAGACTTTGCTAGATAACCCACGAAGCAACAATCCCAATACCACCACCAAAACCCCAAGACAAACACACCACAATTACAAAAAACCCATGCCACACCCTGGCCTGACCAAATACATAAAGATAAACACAAAATACTTTGACCAGGGCGTGACAATATTGTAGTTAATTAAACCTTAAGCCAGCACCTAATTGCAAAGATGAGGAGAGGTCTAGCCGTAATAAAGAGATGCTCTGCTTTTTTGACAGCACACTCCAAAAAGCAAGTTCTGCAGGCTCTAGTTTTGTCTAACCTTGATTATTGTCCAGCCATGTGGTCCAGTGCTGCAAGGAAAGACCTAGTTATAATGCAGCTGGCCCAGAACTGAGCGGCACGTTTTGCTCTTAATTGTAATCAGAGGGCTGATATAAATACTATGCATGCCAGTCCCTCTTGGCTAAGAGTTGGGGAGAGACTGACTGCATCACTTCTTCTTTTTATAAGAAACATTCATGTGTTGAAATCCCAAATTGTTTGCATTGTCAACTTATACCTCCGACACACACACTTATCCCACCAGACATGCCAACAGGGGTCATTTCATAGTCCCGAAATCCAGAAGAAATTCAAGAAAACTTACAGCATTATATAAAGCCCTATTTGCATGGGACTTCTTTCCATCTAATATGGCTCAAACAGCAAACTTGGTTTCCAAAAACAGATAGAGCGACACTTCGCGGCACAACGCCTCTCCCCTATTTGACCTAGATAGTGTGTGTATGCATTGATATGTAGGCTACGTGTGTCTTTTTAAAAATGTAGTTCTGTTCTTGAGCTGTTCTTGTCTAATGCTGTTCTGTCTTACTGTATATCATTCTGTTTTATGTTTCATGTTTAGTGTGGACCCCAGGAAGAGTAGCTGCTGCTTCTGCAACAGCTAATGGGGATCCTCCACTGAATAGCAGGGTAGTGACTGCTTTGCAATGCTTGCAGTTAGCCACTGATTCCTTTCAAACCACTCATCGTTGAATTTACAATTTACAACTTCTTGTGTAATGTTTATGTCCAATGACTGATGAGCACTTTTACCGATGAGCACTATATACGTTTTATCTATCATTTCTCTTCCCATGACAAGGATTGAAAAGGATTTGCCTGTAGATTGCTAACTAGATTCATGATCATGACTACTAGCTTACTAGCTAAGATTTAGAAAGTATGATGTTGACATGATCCATCCAATCAAAGCTATGGTAGATATAACATGATTTGACATCATTTTATCTGTGGCCAATGACCTTGAGCCTTATTGGATGGGCACTTCTAATGTAACTCTATGGCAGCACCCAAGGGGCTTGAATTTTGCCGTGACGTCGCAACAAGAGAACTTTACCAACTCCTACGCTCAGTATTTTCCGCTGGCTGCCCCACCACAGAAAGCACTGAACTAAGTGGAAACATCTGCATTTTGGAGCTGCCTCACACAAGAAAGAAAATAAATACCATGTTTGTATGAAGCTTTATTAACTCATTCTGATATGTGACACATATTAATGACAAAATAACATGCAAAACAGGCACACCCCCTGCTAAACAGGTGGGACTGAAGAACTGCCCTTAATGACGGGTCGCCACTGCCTCCACTACACTACTTTGATACGCATCAATAGGATTAAGTGAGTATAGGCAATGCCCACTGAAAAAATACCTGCGTATACTCCACTACACCACTGTCCCTTTGTGTTTTACAAAAAGTGCACTCTCCTACATGAGTGTCTGGTATTACGGTTGCTGTCCTTTCAGAATCACCAACTTGTCACACACACTGAAGACCTATAGGTTCACCACTGTCACACACTGAAGACCTATAGGTTCACCACTGTACTAACCTGTCACACACTGAAGGCCTATAGGTTCACCACTGTACTAACCTGTTACATACTGAAGACCGACAGGTTCACCACTGTACTAACCTGTCACACACTGAAGACCTATAGGTTCACCACTGTACTAACCTGTCACACACTGAAGGCCTATAGGTTCACCACTGTACTAACCTGTCACACACTCAAGACCTATAGGTTCACCACTGTACTAACCTGTCACACTGAAGACCTATAGGTTCACCACTGTACTAACCTGTCACACACTGAAGACCTATAGGTTCACCACTGTACTAACCTGTCACACACTGAAGACCTATAGGTTCACCACTGTACTAACCTGTCACACACTGAAGACCTATTGGTTCACCACTGAAGACCTATAGGTTCACTACTGTACTAACCTGTCACACACTGAAGACCTATAGGTTCACCACTGTACTAACCTGTCACACACTGAAGACCTATAGGTTCACCACTGTACTAACCTGTCACACACTGAAGACCTATAGGTTCACCACTATACAAACCTGTCACACACTGAAGACCTATAGGTTCACCACTGTACTAACCTGTCACACACTGAAGGCCTATAGGTTCACCACTGTACTAACCTGTTACACACTGAAGACCTATAGGTTCACCACTGTTCTAACCTGTCACACACTGAAGGCCTATAGGTTCACCACTGTACTAACCTGTCACACTGAAGACCTATAGGTTCACCACTGTACTAACCTGTCACACACTGAAGACCTATAGGTTCACCACTGTACTAACCTGTCACACTGAAGACCTATAGGTTCACCACTGTACTAACCTGTTACACACTGAAGACCTATAGGTTCACCACTGTTCTAACCTGTCACACACTGAAGGCCTATAGGTTCACCACTGTACTAACCTGTCACACACTGAAGACCTATAGGTTCACCACTGTACTAACCTGTCACACTGAAGACCTATAGGTTCACCACTGTACTAACCTGTCACATACTGAAGGCCTATAGGTTCACCACTGTACTAACCTGTCACACTGAAGGCCTATAGGTTCACCACTGTACTAACCTGTCACACTGAAGACCTATAGGTTCATCACTGTACTAACCTGTCACACTGAAGGCCTATAGGTTCACCACTGTACTAACCTGTCACACTGAAGACCTATAGGTTCACCACTGTACTAACCTGTCACATACTGAAGGCCTATAGGTTCACCACTGTACTAACCTGTCACACTGAAGGCCTATAGGTTCACCACTGTACTAACCTGTCACACTGAAGACCTATAGGTTCACCACTGTACTAACCTGTCACACACTGAAGACCTATAGGTTCACCACTGTACTAACCTGTCACACTGAAGACCTATAGGTTCATCACTGTACTAACCTGTCACACACTGAAGACCTATTGGTTCACTACTGTACTAACCTGTCACACACTGAAGACCTATAGGTTTACCACTGTACTAACCTGTCACACACTGAAGATCTATAGGTTCCCCACTGTACTAACCTGTCACACACTGAAGGCCTATAGGTTCACCACTGTACTAACCTGTCACACACTGAAGGCCTATAGGTTCACCACTGTACTAACCTGTCACACACTGAAGACCTATAGGTTCACCACTGTACTAACCTGTCACACACTGAAGACCTATAGGTTCACCACTATACTAACCTGTCACACTGAAGACCTATAGGTTCACCACTGTACTAACCTGTTACACACTGAAGACCTATAGGTTCACCACTGTTCTAACCTGTCACACACTGAAGGCCTATAGGTTCACCACTGTACTAACCTGTCACACACTGAAGACCTATAGGTTCACCACTGTACTAACCTGTCACACTGAAGACCTATAGGTTCACCACTGTACTAACCTGTCACATACTGAAGGCCTATAGGTTCACCACTGTACTAACCTGTCACACTGAAGGCCTATAGGTTCACCACTGTACTAACCTGTCACACTGAAGACCTATAGGTTCATCACTGTACTAACCTGTCACACTGAAGGCCTATAGGTTCACCACTGTACTAACCTGTCACACTGAAGACCTATAGGTTCACCACTGTACTAACCTGTCACATACTGAAGGCCTATAGGTTCACCACTGTAGTAACCTGTCACACTGAAGGCCTATAGGTTCACCACTGTACTAACCTGTCACACTGAAGACCTATAGGTTCACCACTGTACTAACCTGTCACACACTGAAGACCTATAGGTTCACCACTGTACTAACCTGTCACACTGAAGACCTATAGGTTCATCACTGTACTAACCTGTCACACACTGAAGACCTATTGGTTCACTACTGTACTAACCTGTCACACACTGAAGACCTATAGGTTTACCACTGTACTAACCTGTCACACACTGAAGATCTATAGGTTCCCCACTGTACTAACCTGTCACACACTGAAGGCCTATAGGTTCACCACTGTACTAACCTGTCACACACTGAAGGCCTATAGGTTCACCACTGTACTAACCTGTCACACACTGAAGACCTATAGGTTCACCACTGTACTAACCTGTCACACACTGAAGACCTATAGGTTCACCACTATACTAACCTGTCACACTGAAGACCTATAGGTTCACCACTGTACTAACCTGTCACACACTGAAGGCCTATAGGTTCACCACTGTACTAACCTGTCACACACTGAAGACCTATAGGTTCACCACTGTACTAACCTGTCACAAACACACTGAAGACCTATAGGTTCACCACTGTACTAACCTGTCACACACACACTGAAGTCCTATAGGTTCACCACTGTCACACACTGAAGTCCTATAGGTTCACCACTGTACTAACCTGTCACACACACACTGAAGTCCTATAGGTTCACCACTGTCACACACTGAAAGCCTATAGGTTCACCACTGTACTAACCTGTCACACACTGAAGTCCTATAGGTTCACCACTGTACTAACCTGTCACACACTGATGGCCTATAGGTTCACCACTGTACTAACCTGTCACACTGAAGACCTATAGGTTCACCACTGTACTAACCTGTCACACACTGAAGGCCTATAGGTTCACCACTGTACTAACCTGTCACACACTGAAGACCTATAGGTTCACCACTGTACTAACCTGTCACAAACACACTGAAGACCTATAGGTTCACCACTGTACTAACCTGTCACACACACACTGAAGTCCTATAGGTTCACCACTGTCACACACTGAAGTCCTATAGGTTCACCACTGTACTAACCTGTCACACACACACTGAAGTCCTATAGGTTCACCACTGTCACACACTGAAAGCCTATAGGTTCATCACTGTACTAACCTGTCACACTGAAGGCCTATAGGTTCACCACTGTACTAACCTGTCACACTGAAGACCTATAGGTTCACCACTGTACTAACCTGTCACATACTGAAGGCCTATAGGTTCACCACTGTACTAACCTGTCACACTGAAGGCCTATAGGTTCACCACTGTACTAACCTGTCACACTGAAGACCTATAGGTTCACCACTGTACTAACCTGTCACACACTGAAGACCTATAGGTTCACCACTGTACTAACCTGTCACACTGAAGACCTATAGGTTCATCACTGTACTAACCTGTCACACACTGAAGACCTATTGGTTCACTACTGTACTAACCTGTCACACACTGAAGACCTATAGGTTTACCACTGTACTAACCTGTCACACACTGAAGATCTATAGGTTCCCCACTGTACTAACCTGTCACACACTGAAGGCCTATAGGTTCACCACTGTACTAACCTGTCACACACTGAAGGCCTATAGGTTCACCACTGTACTAACCTGTCACACACTGAAGGCCTATAGGTTCACCACTGTACTAACCTGTCACACACTGAAGACCTATAGGTTCACCACTGTACTAACCTGTCACACACTGAAGACCTATAGGTTCACCACTATACTAACCTGTCACACTGAAGACCTATAGGTTCACCACTGTACTAACCTGTCACACACTGAAGGCCTATAGGTTCACCACTGTACTAACCTGTCACACACTGAAGACCTATAGGTTCACCACTGTACTAACCTGTCACAAACACACTGAAGACCTATAGGTTCACCACTGTACTAACCTGTCACACACACACTGAAGTCCTATAGGTTCACCACTGTCACACACTGAAGTCCTATAGGTTCACCACTGTACTAACCTGTCACACACACACTGAAGTCCTATAGGTTCACCACTGTCACACACTGAAAGCCTATAGGTTCACCACTGTACTAACCTGTCACACACTGAAGTCCTATAGGTTCACCACTGTACTAACCTGTCACACACTGATGGCCTATAGGTTCACCACTGTACTAACCTGTCACACTGAAGACCTATAGGTTCACCACTGTACTAACCTGTCACACACTGAAGGCCTATAGGTTCACCACTGTACTAACCTGTCACACACTGAAGACCTATAGGTTCACCACTGTACTAACCTGTCACAAACACACTGAAGACCTATAGGTTCACCACTGTACTAACCTGTCACACACACACTGAAGTCCTATAGGTTCACCACTGTCACACACTGAAGTCCTATAGGTTCACCACTGTACTAACCTGTCACACACACACTGAAGTCCTATAGGTTCACCACTGTCACACACTGAAAGCCTATAGGTTCACCACTGTACTAACCTGTCACACACTGATGGCCTATAGGTTCACCACTGTACTAACCTGTCACACACTGAAGACCTATAGGTTCACCACTGTACTAACCTGTCACACACTGAAGACCTATAGGTTCACCACTGTACTAACCTGTCACAAACACACTGAAGACCTATAGGTTCACCACTGTACTAACCTGTCACACACACACTGAAGTCCTATAGGTTCACCACTGTCAAACACTGAAGTCCTATAGGTTCACCACTGTACTAACCTGTCACACACACACTGAAGTCCTATAGGTTCACCACTGTCACACACTGAAAGCCTATAGGTTCACCACTGTACTAACCTGTCACACACTGAAGTCCTATAGGTTCACCACTGTACTAACCTGTCACACACTGATGGCCTATAGGTTCACCACTGTACTAACCTGTCACACACTGAAGACCTATAGGTTCACCACTGTACTAACCTGTCACACACTGAAGACCTATAGGTTCACCACTGTACTAACCTGTCACACACTGAAGACCTATAGGTTCACCACTGTACTAACCTGTCACACACTGAAGACCTATAGGTTCACCACTGTCACACACTGAAGACCTATAGGTTCACCACTGTCACACACTGAAGACCTACAGGTTCACCACTGTACTAACCTGTCACACTGAAGACCTATAGGTTCACCACTGTACTAACCTGTCACACTGAAGACCTATAGGTTCACCACTGTACTAACCTGTCACACACTGAAGACCTATAGGTTCACCACTGTATTAACCTGTCACACACTGAAGACCTATAGGTTCATCACTGTACTAACCTGTCACACACTGAAGACCTATAGGTTCACCACTGTCACACACTGAAGACCTATAGGTTCACCACTGTACTAACCTGTCACACACTGAAGACCTATAGGTTCACCACTGTACTAACCTGTTACACACTGAAGACCTATAGGTTCACCACTGAAGACCTATAGGTTCACCACTGTACTAACCTGTCACACACTGAAGACCTATAGCTTCACCACTGTACTAACCTGTCACACACTGAAGACCTATAGGTTCACCACTGCGTAAACATGTCTATAATAGATAAAGGTTGTTAAGATAATGTTTCAAGAAGGGAGTGTATATGTTTGAGTGTTTTTACTCCACTGGTCTAGGGAAGAAATTACGAGTCCTCACTGTCTGAGACTGAGTCACGACCAAGTACGAATGTAGCTGACACCAAGACAAGATCAATATGTGGTCTCAAGACTGGACTGGTCTCGGTCTTGAGAACTACAACACTGGTAGAAGCTGAGCACATTACAACAATTAATTGAGTAGACACTAATAAGCATGTAAGAACAATGCATGTCCATAAGTAGCATCCACTCTTGAAAGGATTGGATAGGTATTAACAAATGGTAATGACTGCATCTGCTAAGGGGATCCTCCTTACAGATCGGCCCTTACACAGTCTAGGGGATTAGGATGATTGGGCTTTAAACAGGCCATCTTGTTTAACTGGCCAAATTCACAGGTGTTTCCTTAGCTTCCTCCACCACTGTGATCTCCTCAACAAATTTGGGCTGCAGGGCCTGAGGGACAAACTGTACAAACCGAAGGGAGAAAAGTTTTGTTTTAGCTCCACGAGAGGGGTTATGATATGATAGTAAACATAACAAATGTTTCGTCGCTGTGTGTGTGTTTGTTTTTTTCACCTGAAACTGGTCGTCTCTCTCCAAGAGGTGTTTAATCTTCAGTGGGGGACCAGGGATGTGGGGAAACAGACGTTCCCTGAAAACACAGACACGGTCGCACACACACACACACACACACACCACAGTCAGTCAGCAGCCAGGGAATAACACCACTAATACCATAGCCACAGCCGGCCCGCTCATTAGGCAGGATTAGGTTGCCGCCTATGGCAGCAGGGTGACGAGTGCAGCATTTTTGGAGCTAAACTGACCAAGACACACCTAAAACCACAACAACAACACTTATAACCTCACATAAGTCTGCCCGAAAACGACAATTTCTCTCAACCAGTGGCATATGGGCTTTTTAAGTGAGCGCTGATGCCGCCCTGTGATAAGCGGTGCCCACTTTGTCAAAGGCAGGGATGCAAAATGTTTAGCTTGTCCATTCCCAGCATGCCTCTCCAGGGTGCTGTTGGAGAGACAAATCGTTCCGGTGCTTTACCAACGTCAAAAATATTATCTAATGTTAATAATTTCGCAGATATGGGATATGGTAGAAAGAGTATGTGGCCTTTTCTGTAGCCTACAGGCTGGAGATAAAATGTGTGACAATGTAATGAGACGGACACTTTTTACATCATGCAGGTTTCTCCGATAAAATAACCTAAATGGCACTCAATCAAAGAAAAAAATGTGCTGTCATGTTAACAAACAACATATCCTTAAAATAGGACAGGTCAAAGTACAATGGACAGCATGGAATGGACAATCACAACTGTTGTCCAGGTGTTTCACCCCAGTGTCATGATCAGTGGTTTCAAGTGTGTATCCGTAACTTTTTGACAAGCTGATCATAGCGAAAAAAGAAAATACTTCTGCATTTCCCGCTGTGTAAATACATTGCGAATAGGCTCACGATAACTCTGATAAAGTTGGGTAGCTGATATTCAGAGTTTAAATAGCCAAATTGATTAGTCACAGGAATCAGGACTAATAAAGCCAATGCAACAGCCTGTTTTACAAACTGGGCCTACCACATTTATGGGCATTCATAAAATTCCATTTGGGCTGATATGGTAGGCTACACCCCAGTAAGCACGAGCCAAATTCTTTTGGATGTCTTATTTTGGTCCTGTCCAGATGTCTTTTTTTGGTGTTTTACAAACGGTAGGCTTACCACATAGATGGGCATTCATAAAATAATATTTCAGGCAACACTGTAGGCTACACGTCAATAAGCACAGACCAACGCCAACGGTTCAGATTGGTTCAGATTTGGTGCGCTCCAGACAGGCCTTGATTTCAATGTCCACGGACATTGGAATCAATCAGATTTTGTATGTTCTGGACCAGTCTTGATTTTGCCTAAACATAGACGTCTATAAATGACATATTTTCAACTTTCATTCAGAACCAAAAATGCACCTGATTTCAACATCCGGAAGATACATATTTTCAAAGTCTGGAAAATATATATATTTTCAATATCTGGAAAGTAAGCATTTTCAACGTTAATTCAGAACCAAACATTAACCTGATTTCAATGTCCGGAAAATATGTATTTTAAACATGTCATTTTTTGGGGGTGGAGGTTGTGCCAGTTACTGTGCATTCACTGAATCATTTATGTTTTTCCCCTTTCTCTCGTTTTCTAAGAATAAAAGGTGTTTTCCGCCTTTCGTTTGAAGGAAGTACAGTTTCAGAGTGAAAATGTGTGTGGTCTGTGGTCAGAGACTAAAACTAAACACATCAGTACTTATTCCATAAATACGTATTCTATTAATCTTTTCTCTTTGTTTATCTTTCTCTGTCTGTCTGTCTGTCTGTCTGTCTGTCTGTCTGTCTGTCTGTCTGTCTGTCTGTCTGTCTGTCTGTCTGTCTGTCTGTCTGTCTGTCTGTCTGTCTGTCTGTCTGTCTGTCTGTCTGTCTGTCTGTCTGTCTGTCTGTCTGTCTGTCTGTCTGTCTGTCTGTCTGTCTGTCTGTCTGTCTGTCTGTCTGTCTGTCTGTCTGTCTGTCTGTCTGTCTGTCTGTTTCTCTTTTTTTCTCTCTCTCTCTCTCTCTTGTAAATGTATCTGTGTTTCTCTCTGTTCTCTCCACTCAATTTCCTTCTCTCTCCATCTCTCACTTCCTCTCTCAATTTCTGTATCTTTCTCACTCCTTCTGTCAATTTCTCAGTGTTTCACCTTCGGTCTCTCCCTTTCTCTCTCTCTCTCCAGTTCCTGCTCTCTTCATCTCTCCATTTCTCTCTCTCTCCCTCCGTCGGAATAAAATTCCATGAATCCAACAGAATACCTCTGGAGTCGAATCAGCAGCAGCAGAGACAGGAGGATCATGGGTATTCCCAGAGCGATGCCAACGACCACCAGAGAGTTCAGCTGATTGGGAAATTTAAACGGGGCCACCTCTGACACACACACACACACACACACACACAATGGTGTAAACATAACAAGCAGATGGAAAAAGACAGTGAAATGTGTTTTTTAGCACTGTAAAGCATTCAGTGGTTCTCACATATTTTATTATTTTTATATTTTCTATGTTACTAGCATTGTTTTTGCTTCAGTTAGCACTTTGAGTTTGACAAGCAGATATGATTACAATATTGA
Source organism: Oncorhynchus kisutch (assembly GCF_002021735.2). Classification (NCBI taxonomy): domain Eukaryota; kingdom Metazoa; phylum Chordata; class Actinopteri; order Salmoniformes; family Salmonidae; genus Oncorhynchus; species Oncorhynchus kisutch. The sequence goes on along the minus strand of NC_034203.2, from coordinate 32,792,606 downwards.
TGACTGCAGACTCACTGGTGGTGTCGCTCCAGCTGCTCCAGTGTTGAGATCCTCTGCAGGTTTTACTCTTCCTCACCCTCATCTTCACATCGTGTGAATGTGTGGGGTCTGCGTTGGTCTCATTGTATGTCAGTAAACCCGTAAAGTTCCTCACCTTACAATACACATATACACACAGTCTCTTAACAAATAGGGCCACTGCTAAACACACACACACGCACACAACTGTCTCTCTCTTTTTCTGGTAGAATTACCTGGTCATTGATCTGTAGCTGGTAGTGGAAGCAGCTGGATTTGTTGCGTGACCGGCTGGATGGGAGACCCCACTGCACCAGCAGAACCCCCTCTCTGACCCAGGCTAGGTTGATGTTGGGGGGCGGGCGCAGCACGTCAATATCTTTGGTCTGGTATATATGGGTGTAGATGCCCCACACGTCAGAGCATGACACGTTGAAAGTCAGGATCACCGAGGTGGCGCTGTTGTCCACACTGCCTTGGCACCCAGCAGACACATTTCTAACCACACGGTCAGCCTTTCCAGTCCCTCCCTGGGCTCCTTGGCCTCCTGTGGCCTCAGTGACACAGTCCACACTGGAGATTCTCTCATTTTTCTTACACACACTGATATTCAAACATACACATACACACACCCACACACAGCAGCGCTTAAAGCAAACACCTTGATTGAGGGTTGGTGTCATGTACTAAAATGAGATTAGCATTTTATTATACAGTAAAATGGTAATTACACAGTAATAACCTATGAATTGACAAGATTGTACTATTACTATTGTTAATACTTTTATTTTCTTGGATATTGTTGGAAGGGCTTACAAGACGGAGGCGTAGGATTGGCTGTCGTTAGGGAGACCATGGAAATTCCAGGAGCAGTTGAGTAGATTGGTAGGGTAGATAAGACAGTGGGCCTGTTCACCTGGAGTTACAGACAGGATTCAGTGTGTGTGTATGCGTGTGCACCTGTGTGAGTGTGTCTTTGTGCATGTGTCTTACTGTCTGATAGGTTGCAAGTGTTTTTGTAGTCCTCTCCCTGAACCAGCTGCATAACACCATGAGAATCCCTCTGGTACACCTTCTGAAGAAAGAAAGAAAGAAAGAAAGAAAGAAAGAAAGAAAGAAAGAAAGAAAGAAAGAAAGAAAGAAAGAAAGAAAGAAAGAAAGAAAGAAAGAAAGAAAGAAAGAAAGAAAGAAAGAAAGAAAGAAAGAAAGAAAGAAAGAAAAAGGAGAGAATCTGTAAATCTGAACTGTTTTAAGACAGGCCTCAGATTATCGTAAGGCTCTCACCTTATCCAACTCAACATCCTGACAGGGGTCTGAGGGAAGTGGTTCTTGTTCTTCTTCTATGCTCTGGTCTGTGTGCGTATCAGGGCTTTGGGTCTCAACTTGTCCTAAAGTAACTGTCTCAGCCGTCGGGTCTGTGCTCCTAGAGACACTTGGCTCAGTCGTTTGAGATACTGTCATACACAGACACAGAACTCAGTTAGGCTGGGTAAACACATTGAAGATTGATATTGATCAAACACACATTCATCACTCACCTATCTCTGTACTCCCAAGGGAATACAGTGCCACAGCACAGACCCAGAGCAGTGTGAACAACAGACATTGCACCATTGCAAACCTGGGAGAGAAACACACAGATATAACACCATGGTAGAAACATGACCACTTCAGCAGTTTCACTTAGACCTGATGAGCTTATATGGTCATAGAGTTCGTTTTTTTATTGGTTTGGTGCTATTTTCACAAGTGTGAGGTGAATTTTCACAACTTATTGTGCAAAACCCCAAACTGGTAACACTTGTAACGCAGCAAGTCTCATATTCCATTTTTTCCTGTGCATAAATTTTTTTTGAAGACCTCTTTCATCACACAAACATTGATCCAAAATATAAGTTTACTGTGAAATACCATGAAAACATTGATTTAATCACCAAAGCACAACATAATGATATCTTCTCAATGTACTTGTTTTAACAGCCAATTAATCCAATAGCAAAAAAAGTCACGATACATGTTTCAAAATATCCCTTTGAATGCAATATGCTACAATACATTAAATGACAATACATTACACTGTTTTCATATTAGACAATATACTTGCACTTCCCATTACAATTGACTGAACATAACATTTCCATCCTTGCAAAGGTTTGATTATTGAAGACATTTTTCACAATCATTGATGCAAAAAAATAAACGTATTGTTCAGATATAATTCCATCATAGGTGTACTGTAATCAAATTAAATAAACATAATGTTTAGCAGGCAGTAGTTTCCATTAAGCCTATCTTGAGCTTTTGGCCATAGGTTCTCATCGACATTGCATTAAATGTCCTCATTATTCACACACCTGATGGAAAACTTTTGGAGGAGGGCGGTATGCTAATGAGGATGGCAATCATACATCTTCACCTGTATTGTAACCATGTATTGTTTTTGACAGTATTTTATTGTAATCTTGTATTGTATTAGACAGTATTATATTGTACTTATGTATTGTAGTGGTCTTGTATGTGGCTCAGTTCATAAGAGCATGGCACTAGCAACACCAGAGTTGTAAACTTGATTCCCACATGGGTCACATATGAAAATGTGTGTCACTTTGTATAAAAGCGTCTGCTATGTGAATGGGACATACTACGGTATTACAGTGCTGTATCAAAAAGACCCCCAGCAACTTCCTCTTGGATGCAGGTTTACTGTATAGGGGATGCATTTGTTACATACAGTATATTATTTTCAATATCAGATTATTATTTTTATATATTTTTGACTGTGAAGTAAAGTCATAATAGTCATAATCATAATAGTACATTACAGTATATATCATACTTTATATGCTTCTACTTTAGACATACATTTTCATTTTTCAAAATATTTAGTAGGAAAACCAGTTTAAAATCTAGTTTTAACAAATCGTTAAGTGATTATCAATTAAGAGCAGTGAGATTAAGTAACAGTAAAATGTACTTAGCAAATGAGACAAGAATCATATTCAAATGAATGTGAGTGTTGCATTGTGAAAGGCAACTACTTTATATGAACATGTATTGCAATGTGAAAGGCAACTACTTTATATGAACATGTATTGCATTGTGAAAGGCAACTACTTTATATGAACATGTATTGCAATGTGAAACATATTTCTAGATAAAACACTGATTCATTTTGGAGAAAAGGTGAATGTATGATTTTGTGTGTTGTAGTTAGTCAATTAAAAATGTGCTTAGAGTTTAGAATTTTGTACCAAGAGTTGTGAAAATGTATCACATTATTGTGAAAATTGCACCAAAGCAATTGAGAAGAAAAAAAATGTAACTGTCCTTCTACATCACGGATAGGCAACAACTCAAGACACATTAGGACTTCAAAATTCAACAGAGGGCCACATATTTAGTATTTTTTGTTCTACATACTTTCCATCAGGTTTTAGACATTCTAATGTAGCCTGGAGTCATTTTTTGAATCATGTCATTCCCTGGGCTTTATAGCTGCTGTAGAGGTTTTCTGAGGTATACATCTAGGACCAGCTTAACAACATCAAATCCTCACAATATCCATTAGGTGGGTACCTACCAGACTGATCTTGGATCAGTGTCTAGGGGTAACTGTATTATATACTCATGGGTTTAAGATAGTTGAGAAACACAAATACTAAATTGGCCCCTTAACATTGGACACGTCAAAACTTCAAAGCACCAAAAATGTGTTTGTCTTAAATTTTAATAGAGGTAGGAAAGAGGTTAAACATTTTGGTCTCATTATATCAGGATAAAAGTAACATACCTCTTGTGTTTCGCTGAATATACTCCTTGGTTTGGTCTTGATGCCGTTAAGTGTCAGAAGAAAGCGTGTTGACACACACTGTGACGGCATGGGGAGGTAAAAGTGACACTAATCATTACTGGAAGTCTGACACACAGGAAACTACAACAGCCACTCAGGGCCTTTCTTCCTCTCCTTGAAGAAGGCCAAGCCTACTAACTGCTCTGATATGATAGGAAAGGGGAAGGGCATGCCTAGTCAGTTGCGCCATTGAATGCATTCAACCAAAGTGTGTCTTCCGCATTTAACCCAACCCTCGACCTATGGAATTCATACTTTTTTCACCAAGATCCATAATGTAGCCTACGTAGCCCTTTGCTTTCACCTATCCAGCTATATCAGGTCAGTGGCTAATGGCTTCTTCAAGGAAGGGAGGAAGAACGATGCAAAATGACCTTAGGGGAATTCAGCCAGGTGGATATGATCTCAGATATGATCAATAGCAATGCTTGTTTTAAATTCAACACAAGTAGGGTGATGTGCCTATTTATTGGGCTGACAGGAGAAAATCTAAACTATTGGTACTAAACTATTGTTACTAAGTCCTTGTTCTTGTAGTACTATATCCTGTTCCTTTTTTCTTGTAGTACTGTTATTAGTACTGTTATTAGTACTGTTATTAGTACTGTTATTAGTACTGTTATTAGTACTGTTATTAGCACTTTTATTTGAGTGAATTCAGAAAAAGTGGGACACTTTTTGCATTTATTTCATCTGTATCCTCAACAGACATCTATCCAATATACAGTGACTTCGGAAAGTATTCAGACCCCTTCCCTTTATCCACATTTTGTTACGTTAAAGCCTTATTCCACAACTGATTAAATATAACTTTTTTTCTTAGCAATCTACACATAATACCCCACACTTGACAAAGCGAAACAGGTTTTTAGACATTTTTGCAAATGTAATACAAATTTAAAACAGAAAGACCTTATTTACATAAATCACAGACAGAACACCCCCACACCATAATAATCTGATTTTAATTTTTTTTTAAATGTCACTACATGATTCCATGTGTGTTATTTTATAGTGTTGATATATTCACTATTATTCTACAATGTAGAAAAGAGTCAAATAAAGAAAAACCCTTGAATGAGTAGGTGTTCTAAAACTTTTGACCAGTCGTGTATATCAGGTACCACAGTTGACAGTGCATGTCAGAATAAAAACCAAGCCATGAGGTCGAAGGAATTGGCCGTAGAGCTCCGAGACAGGATTGTCTCGAGTTACAGATCTGGGGAAGGGTACCAAAAAATGTCTGCAGCATTAAAGGTCCCAAAGAATGCATTGGCCTCCATCATTCTTAAATGGAAGAGGTTTGGAACCACCATGACTCTCTCCAGCTGGCCGCCTGGCCAAACTGAGCAAATCGGGGGAGAAGGGCCTTTGTCAGGGAGGTGACCAAGAGTTTGCCAATAGGCACCTAAAGGACTCTCAGACCATGAGAAACAAGATTCTCTGGTCTGATGAAACCAAGATTGAACTATTTGGCTTGAATGCCAAGCATCACGTCTGGAGGAAACCTGGCACCAACCCTATGGTGAAGCATGGTGGTGGCAGCATCGTGCTGTGGGGATGTTTTTCAATAGCAGGGACAGGGAGACTAGTCAGGATCGAAGGCAAAGATGAACAGACAAAGTACAGAGAGCTCCTTGATGAAAACCTGCTCCAGAGCGCTCAGGACCTCAGACTGGGGTGAAGGTTCACCTCCAACAGGGCTACGACCCTAAGCACACAGCCAAGACAATGCAGGAGTGGCTTCAGGACAAGTGTCTGAATGTCCTTGATTGGCCCAGCCAGAGTCCAGACTTGATCCCGATCAAACATCTCTGGAGAGATCTGAAAATAGCTGTGCAGCAACGCTCCCCATTATCCAACCTGACAGAGCTTGAGAGGATCTGCAGAGAGGAATGTGAGAAACTCCCAAATACAGGTGTGCCAAGGATGTAGCGTCACACCCAAGAAGACTTGAGGCTGTAATCGCTGCCAAAGGTGCTTCCACAAAGTGCTGAGTAACGGGTCTGAATACTTATGTAAATTTAATTTAAGTTTTTTTTAAAATACATTTGCAAACATTTATATTAACCTGTTTTTGCTTTGTCATTATGGGGTATTGTGTGTAGATTGATGAGGGGGGGGAACAATTTCAGCAATTTTAGAATAAGGCGGAAATATGGAAAAAGTCAAAGGGTCTGAATACTTTCCGAATGCACTTTATTAGCCCAACACATGATATATTTTTCTGAAATACTCAGATGTTTCCTAATCACACAAAATGTAATTTAATTGTCATTGGGGTACAATTAAGCCATTAATAATGGTGTCCCAGTCTACCAAATGCGAATTGAAAATATGTTGTTGCCTCATTGTATACAAATGGGTGTGTCATGCAGATTGTAATATATCAACATTAAATGTTTTTGTTGTGTGATTAGGAAACATCTTGAGGATTTCAGAAATGTATCATGTGTTGGCCTAATATGTTGGATAGATGTTGAAAGAGTTTACAGATGACATAAATGCAGAAAGTGTCCCACTCATTTGGTTTGTCTCCATAGGCGAACCCTTTTTGATGCTAGAATTAATATTATCTCCTGTATATGCTTTACCTAAGGACCCTCTATGAATGCTTGTGCCTAGAACCAGCTATGAAGAGTTCTACCAATATTTAGTTTGACTACAAAGACTACCTCAATGATCTAAACTAGAACAACCATCTCAGTAACGGGTCCAATAAGTAATTAGTGCATTTACTAACAGATTGGTTTAGTTAAAAAAATATATGTTATTTATCTTTGTGTAGCATAAAATGTATCAACCAATCAATGTACATGCAAAAACAGATATTAAAACAATTCTAAAAATCCCCCTGCAGTAGAGCATGCTGGGAAATACTGTATGATACACAGTTGAAGTCGGAAGTTTACATACACTTAGGTTGGAGTCATTAAAAATCGTTTTTCAACCACTCTACATATTTCTTGTTAACAAACTATAGTTTTGGCAAGTCGGTTAGGACATCTACTTTTTGCATGACACAAGTAATTTTCCCAACAATTGTTTACAGACAGACTATTTCACTTATAATTCACCTCATCGCAATTCCAGTGGGTCAGAAGTTTACATACACTAAGTTGACTGTGCCTTTAAACAGCTTGAAAAATTCCAGAAAAATGATGTCATGGCTTTAGAAGCTTCTGATATGCTAATTGACATAATTTGAGCCAATTGGGGGTGTACCTGTGGATGTATTTCAAGGCCGACCTTCAAACTCAGTGCCTCTTTGCTTGACATCATGGGAAAATCAAAAGAAATCAACCAAGAGCTCCGAAATTTTTTTGGAGAGCTCCACAAGTCTTGTTCATCCTTGGGAGCAATTTCCAAACGCCTGAAGGTTCCATGTTCATCTGTACAAACAATAGTATGCAAGAATAAACACCATTGGACTATGAGGCTGTCATACTGCTCCTAGAGATGAACGTACTTTGGTGCGAAAAGTGCAAATCAATCCCAGAACAACAGCAAAGGAACTTGTGAAGATGCTGGAGGAAACAGGCACAAAAGTATCTATATCCACAGTAAAACGAGTCATATATCGACATAACCTGAAAGGCCGCTCAGCAAGGAAGAAGCCACTGCTCCAAAACCGCCATAAAAAAAGCCAGACTATAGTTTGCAACTGCACATGGGGACAAAGATTGTACTTTTTGAAGAAATGTTCCCTGGTCTGATGAAACAAAAATAGAACTGTTTGGCCATAATGACCATCGTTATGTTTGGAGGAAAAGGGGGAGGCTTGCAAGCCAAAGAACACCATCCCAACCGTGAAGCACAGGGGTGGCAGCATCATGTTGTGGGGGTGCTTTGCTGCAGGAGGGACTGGTGTACTTCACAAAATAGATGGCATCATGAAAATGAAAATTATGTGGATATAATGAAGCAACATCTCAAGACATCAGTCAGGAAGTTGAAGCTTGGTCGCAAATGGGTCTTCCAAATAGACAATGACCCCAAGCATACTTCCAAAGTTGTGGCAAAATGGCTTAAGGACAACAAAGTCAAGGTATTGGAGTGACCATCACAAAGCTCTGACCTCAATCCCATAGAAAATGTGTGGGCAGAACTGCAAAAGAGTGTGCAAGCAAGGAGGCCTACAAACCTGACTCAGTTACACCAGCTCTGTCAGGAGGAATGGCCCACAATTCACCCAACTTATTATGGGAAGCTTGTGGAAGGCTACCCAAAACATTTGACCCAAGTTAAACAATTTAAAGGCAATGCTTCCAAGTACTAATTGAGTGTATGTAAACTTCTGACCCGCTGGGAATGTGATGAAAGAAATTAAAGCTGAAATAAATCATTCTCTCTACTACTATTCTGACATTTCACGTTCTTAAAATAAAGTGGTGATCCTAACTGACCTAAGGCAGGGAATTGTTACTAGGATTAAATGTCAGGAATTGTGAAAAACGGAGTTTAAATGTATTTGGCTAAGGTGTGTGTAAACTTCCGACTTCAACTCTATGGTTCTATGTAGCAGCCCTCTTGTCTTCTAAAGAACCCTTCTTGCTTTCCAAAGAATCATCAAAGAACCCTGTCTTCCAAAAACAGTTCTTAGGATGTTGAAGGTTCTAGGTAGAACCCTGTTCTTCTGCAATTAACCATTTTTTTCTAAGCGTAAACCCAATGCTATAACATGCTGAAAAATACTGAAAATAATATTTGTAAAAAAGGGGTGTAACCAAACCTTCTAAACATATCCATCAACTTTCCCCAACGTTGAGGAATGCAAGCCTATGTGTTGTTTAATTATTACATGCAGGCAAATATTGTACTTTTGATTGAGTGCGCAGGCTAGTGGATAAAATAGAAAAAAATATGTTCCCTGACCGGGAATCGAACCCGGGCCGCGGCGGTGAGAGCGCCGAATCCTAACCACTAGACCACCAGGGAATCTATACATGCAATCTACAGTACGTATTTTGTTGGTCATCAATTCTATGTCAAATTCTAAGGAGCTATAAAATATTTGGCTTTTGCGATGGGGACAGGAGCGCGCGGCGACCACTGAATTGTATAATCAAACCAGTCAGCGAACTTTTAGTAAGTCGTTCTTCGCTATTACGTCGTCACCGTAAAGATTACTTGTTAACTTCCGCAAACCTTGCTTGTGTCAATTTTCGAAAATAGCTAACGTTATCTATCTAGGCTGCTATCCATGCTTGCACGCGCTAACGTTACTTAATACTGTACGTTTTACACTAACGTTAGCTATCTAAACGTATTATTATTGTTAATTTTGTTATGTTAGCTACATAGCTTACTAGATAGTCTTCATTGTTGAACTGTGGATTTGAGGAAAGCTTGTTACATTGTTACCAAAGAAACCTAGCTATGTGTTGCCTTCTCTTTGTGACATTATATTCGAAATCCCCTGGAGGGAGTCTGAATAATTGCAAATGGCGTCCCATAGACTAGAATGTAGTGTCTTAGAATCTCAATCGTCCTCAAATAGGCTATCTATAACTTGTATTAGTCATTGCCTTTGGAACTTGTCCCATTCTTGGTATTTTTTAAACGTCGATGGAACAGGGCAGGTTATATTAATGCAGTTATGAAGTGCGCATACGACTAAGGTTAACCCAACTGGCCGGCTGATGGCGCTATTATGCCACCTACTACGGAGTCCATTGACTGCAATGGCAAAGCTCAAACTTCATCTGACAGTTCTACCACGGAAAAGCCAGAGACAGCGAGACACCTTGACAAGACCCCTACCTCAGATGACCAGTCAATCCATGGACTTTGTAATGGCTGTCTATCTCATGATGTTGTTTTTCTAAATTACTAGTATTTTTTGTGTGCTTTGAAGCGCTTTGAGATTCTTTGAAAAGCGCTATATAAGTTGAAGAAATGATTATTATTAATTTGACATTGTTTGTCATCTGCGTCCAACTGGAGTCAATGCACTCTAGCAGGCGGTGGAAAATTGTGTTTTCCTAAGACATGTTCCTTTTTGGGGGGGGGGGGCGACTCAACATTAAAGCTAGCTAAGGAGGAAGTCTACATCCTTGCAGCCTGAATAGATGATGTTGTATACTGAACAAAAATATGAACAAAATATACAATTTCAAAGATTTTGCTGAGTTACAGTTCATATAAGGAAATCAGTCAATTGAAATAAATAAATTAGGCCCTAATCTATGAATTTCACATGACTGGGAAGGAGCGCAGCCATGCCCACCCAATGGGAATGAGTTGTTGGGGAGCCAGGCCCACCCAATGGGAATGAGTTGTTCCCCACAAGAGGCTTTATTGCAGACAGAAATACTCCTCAGCACCCCATCCCCCCCTTCCCTCAGACGAGGTGAAGAAGCCGGATGTGGAGGTCCTGGGGTGGCGTGGTTACACGTGGTCTGATGTTGTGAGGCCCTGTTGGATGTACTGCCAAATTCTCTAAAACGATGTTGGAGGTGGCTTATGGTAGAGAAATTAACATTTTATTCTCTGGCAACAGCTCTGGTGGATATTCCTGCAGTCATCATGACAATTGCACACTACCTCAAAACTTGAGACATCTGTGGCATTGTATTGTATGACAAATCTGCACATTCTAGAGTGGCCTTTTATTGTCCCCAGCACAAGGGGCACCTGTGTAATGATCATGCTGTTTAATCAGCTTCTTGCCTATGTCGTTCTGTACCATCACTCATTCATATATCTTTATGTACATATTCTTTATCCCTTTACACTTGTGTATATAGGGTAGTCGTTTTGGAATTGTTAGGTTATATTACTCGTTGGTTATTACTGCATTGTCGGAACTAGAAGCACAAGCATTTCGCTACACTCACATTAACACCTGCTAACCATGTGTATGTGACAAATAAAATTTGATTTGATTTGATATGCAAAACCTGTCAAGTGGTTTCATTATCTTGACAAAGGCTAAGATGCTCACTAACAGGGACGTAAACAAATTTGTGCACAACATTTGAGAGAAATAAGATTTTGTGCATATGGAAAATTTCTGGGATTGTTTAATTCAGCTCATGAAACGTGGGACCAACACTTTACATGTTGCGTTTATATTTTTGTTCAGTGTATGTACGATCCGTTATGACACGAGCGTATAGCCGGCTGCATAGACTCCAGTTGGAAGCAGACAGAGAGGAAGAGACAAAGCGAGAAGGATAACTGGGCCCAAAATCTTGTCTTCTCCAGCAGGTGGCTTTAAAAAAAAAAAATCGCTCACCAAGCGAGGACTTTTGTATGGAGGTCGATGAGTGTCTAATTTGGTTAACAAAAAACATGTATAGCTTATTTGCTACGTGTGGCTTATTTGACTGAATATATGTTTCGTAATGATTAGGTTGTTAAGAGTGTACTGATATAAGTAGGACACGTGACATCACTGCAACAGAAAAAAATACTTTATTTCGGAGTTGTGCCTGGTCGTCACTATTTACCACAGCCACAAAGTCCTAAACCCTGCCTATTTCTAAATTGTATATTCTTAAAATGTAATTTTTAACCTAACCACACTGCTAACATTATGCCTAACCTTGCTAACATTATGCCTAACCTTAACTTTAAATGAAGACCAAAAAGCACATTTTTGTTTTCATGATTTTTTACGATTGTAAGTGGTTGTACGAAGTCAATCACACTTCTGTGAAATCAAACTGTCCACTTAGGAAGCAGCACTGATTGACAATAAATTTCACATGCTGTTGTGCAAATGGAATAGACAACAGGTGGAAATTATAGGCATTTAGCAAGACACCCCCAATAAAGGAGTGGTTCTGCAGGTGGGGACCACAGACCACTTCTCAGTTCCTATGCTTCCTGGCTGATGTTTTGGTCACTTTTGAATGCTGGCGGTGCTTTCACTCTAGTGGTAGCATGAGACGGAGTCTACAACCCACACAACTGGCTCAGGTAGTGCAGCTCATCCAGGATGGCACATCAATGCGAGATGTGGCAAGAAGGTTTGCTGTGTCTGTCAGCGTAGTGTCCAGAGCATGGAGGCGCTACCAGGAGACAGGCCAGTACATCAGGAGACGTGGAGGAGGCCGTAGGAAGGCAACAACCCAGCAGCAGGACCGCTACCTCCGCCTTTGTGCAAGGAGGAGCAGGAGGAGCACTGCCAGAGCCCTGCAAAATGACCTCCAGCAGGCCACAAATGTGCATGTGTCTGCTCAAACGGTCAGAAACAGACTCCATGAGGGTGGTATGAGGGCCCGACGTCCACAGGTGGGGGTTGTGCTTACAGCCCAACACCGTGCAGGACGTTTGGCATTTGCCAGAGAACACCAAGATTGGCAAATTCGCCACTGGCGCCCTGTGCTCTTCACAGATGAAAGCAGGTTCACAATGAGCACATGTGACAGACGTGACAGTCTGGAGACGCCGTCGAGAACGTTCTGCTGCCTGCAACATCCTCCAGCATAACCGGTTTGGCGGTGGGTCAGTCATGGTGTGGGGTGGCATTTCTTTGGGGGGCCGCACAGCCCTCCATGTGCTCGCCAGAGGTAGCCTGACTGCCATTAGGTACCGAGATGAGATCCTCATCCTCAGACCCCTTGTGAGACCATATGCTGGTGTGGTTGGCCCTGGGTTCCTCCTAATGCAAGACAATGCTAGACCTCATGTGGCTGGAGTGTGTTAGCAGTTCCTGCAAGAGGAAGGCATTGATGCTATGGACTGGCCCGCCCGTTCCCCAGACCTGAATCCAATTAAGCACATCTGGGACATCATGTCTCACTCCATCCACCAACGCCACGTTGCACCACAGACTGTCCAGGAGTTGGCGGATGCTTTAGTCCAGGTCTGGGAGGAGATCCCTCAGGAGACCATCCGCCACCTCATCAGGAGCATGCCCAGGTGTTGTAGGTAGGTCATACAGGCACGTGGAGGCCACACACACTACTGAGCCTCATTTTGACTTGTTTTAAGGACATTACATCAAAGTTGGATCAGCCTGTAGTGTGGTTTTCCACTTTAATTTTGAGTGTGACTCCAAATCCAGACCTCCATGGGTTGATAAATTTGATTTCTATCGATCATTTTTATGTGATTTTGTTGTCAGCACATTCAACTATGTAAAGAAAAAAGTAGTTAATAAGAATATTTCATTCATTCAGATCTAGGATGTGTTATTTTAGTGTTCCCTTTATTTTTTTGAGCAGTGTACATTTATTTTGATTGTTAGAGTGACCACTAGAGTATCTGGTCAATATAATAGGTAATCTGTGACGCAGAAACAAACTACGTAAAAGGAATTATTGTGCCATCTGGAGGCCGGTTGGGCTAGACCCAGGTCACATCAGCATACATTGGCTTGGCCATTGACATGCATCTGGCACATTATGTTTCATATCATCAACATTCTCCTTGTCTTTTTCTCTCTAAGGTCCATCATGCAGACGCTGAGAAAGAAGAAGACTTTGTTAACGGAGATCCTGTCTGCGGACTCCAGCTACATCCTTCAGCATGTGCAGGAGGTGGAGGAAATAGTGACTAATCGTGACTACAACAACCTAAACATCCCCAATCAGTCCGATGAGAAGACTGTCGTCAACCTGCTGGATAAAGTGATGAATAAAGGAGACACAAGAAGCTATGAACTCGTGAACCTGCTGCAGAAACCACATATTATAAAAAACTACCCTAGACTGGAGGAAATATTCAACAACCACACAGAACCCAGTGACCACACCTTCAACCCAGCCCCAACAATCCCAATTCCCTGTACAGGTACCACACACACTGACTACTAGTACTACCAGCTTTGCACCACGACTCTGTCATTGTTTACTGACACAACCACCAGACAATACATATAACACACTACATGACAAGACTCATTTAAATCAAATCAAATTTGATTTGTCACATACACATGGTTAGCAGATGTTAATGCGAGTGTAGCGAAATGCTTGTGCTTCTAGTTCCGACCATGCAGTAATATCTAACAAGTAATCTAACAATTTCACGACAACTACCTTATACACACAAGTGTAAAGGAATGAATAAGAATATATACATATAAATATATGGATGAGCGATGGCCGAACGGCATGGGCAAGATACAGTAGATGGTGTAGAGTACAGTTTATACATATGTGATGAGTAATGTAGGGTATATAAACATTATATAAAGTGGCATTGTTTAATGTGGCTACAGATCAATCAACTGACATCAGTGCTACTGTTCTACTGTATTAGAGAGCTGTTATCAGGTATTTCTGTGTTTTCTAGATACTTCTGACCTGGAAAAAGGGGTCACTAGTGGTAATGAGGTGATAACCCCTCTATCTACATTTAAAGTCTTTATTAACTACATATATTAAACCTCATATAGTTCAGAGCAAATACACAAGTCAACAATATACAATAATACACAGAAGCAAAAGTTAACCTGTCTTCTCATCGCAACACAACTCTCCTTCAGCACACACAGCTGACACTGTTGTTGACACACACAAAGTGCTTATTCGCCAGTCAATGAAGCCTCCTTTCAAGCCAAACCTAATACTAGGAAAAGTTTGTATTTTTACGATTAGGGCTCTATTTTAACCTCTACAGGATTGGTGGGTTCCCCGCGAGACAGTTGACCTAACGTAGGCTAATGTGATTAGCATGATGTTGTAGGTAACAATAACATTTCCCAGGACATAGACATATCTGATATTGGCAGAATGCTTAAATTCTTGTTAATCTAACTGCACTGCCCAATTTACAGTATCTGTTACAGTGAAAGGATACCATGCTATTGTTTGAGGAGAGTGCACTGTTATGAACTTGAAAATGTATTAATAAACCAATTAGGCACATTTGGGTAGTCTTGATACAACATTTTGAACAGATGTTCATTGGTTCATTGGATCAGTCTAAACTTTTGCACATACACTGCTGCCATCTAGTGGCCAAAATCTAAATTACGCCTGGGCTGGAATAATACATTATGGCCTTTCTCTTGCATTTCAAAGATGATGGTCCAAAAAAAATGCAATTTTTTTTCTTTGTATTATCTTTAAACAGATCTAATGTGTTAGATTTTTCTACCATTTCCACAAACTTCAAAGTGTTTCCTTTCAAATGGTATCAAGAATATGCATATCCTTGCTTCAGGTCCCAATCTACAGGCAGTTAGATTTGGATATGTCGTTTTAGGCAAAAATTGAGAATAAAAGGGGGCGGATCCTTTTAACAAACCTAACGCAATGGCCAATCTATACTCTGGCGGTAGCGCTATAGGTTCGGGGGGGTGTCAGGAATATTTATGACATTTTCACAACCACAATTATGGTGCCTTTGCGGTCGGTGGCGTGAAAGGGCTGGGTTTTAATGAATAAATATGTTGTGGGTGTGTCGAGGCTTGGCCCGTCACTGGCTGGCCAATCATAAAACGCTCCATGGCTGAATTTGTGGTTTCATCCTTTTGTGTATTTATGATATTTTATGGATTGCGTTGTTATCAACTCCAATTTGACTGTTAGTCCGTTATAGCCTAGTTCTTAAATTGTCTGCCCCATATTTGAATAATATGTTGAACATGTTTGGGGTCCACATTGTTCTAATTGAATTGCTAATAAATAAGATTGGGTCAGAAGCCTTATATCATAAATCGCTCCTGTGGTTTCATGGCACTATGTGCACACCTAGGCCCAGATGTCTGCGCATAACATTCGCACATCAATACAAACTACTAGGCTCCTGTCAATTGTATCGTTGACTATGTGCGTAACAGATTCTCAAAGAAATCTGCCATTGATGTAGCATTATAGGAGGTTTTAATAGTTTGTAGGAGCGTGCGTGTCTTTGGTAATATGACAAGGGGCCCTCTTTGAAAATGGGGCCATCTTAAAAATGTCTGTGGAATGGTTGTGTTGACTTATATTATGTTGTGTGTGTTTGTCCTCTGTTCTCCTCAGAGGGAAGGACATCCTTGCGATCATCACCCTGGTCAATGCTGAAGTGAGAAAGATGGACGGCAAACTTCCTGTTAAGGATAACGATGGGAAACGTATTGGCTATGAGAAGGTTAAGAAATCACCAGATTCCAGAAACACCCTGACCAAGACGCTCATCTTTCCTGCTAAGACCACTTATACTTCCTAATGAACTTTTGATTTGTTAATGAAACCCTTCATCTGTCAACCATCCATATGCTAATTCTACTTTCAGATGAAGGTTGTGATATGACAGGGTGCTTCCACACAGGCTGTGAATAGGCCTAATCATATGACGCTAGCTACATTCCAATGGTGACATTCTAATTTTATCACTTTTAAAATGATGAGACAGGAACCACCATTACTGTTAGTGTCTTTATTTACCAGTTTGCTATATTTACATGTATGTGATATTTGATATTGTTTAGTTTCATGTAACGTATATAAGGCAGCTGGGAAGATGCGCCATTTTCTTTATTGACACAGAATATCACCAGGGATATACCAAAAGTGCAGCTTAATCAACACAA
Organism: Oncorhynchus kisutch; assembly: GCF_002021735.2. Classification (NCBI taxonomy): domain Eukaryota; kingdom Metazoa; phylum Chordata; class Actinopteri; order Salmoniformes; family Salmonidae; genus Oncorhynchus; species Oncorhynchus kisutch. The sequence goes on along the minus strand of NC_034203.2, from coordinate 32,776,263 downwards.
CTTGGCTATATTTACTTTCACCAAAATAGCAATGTATTTGAAATGTGAAGATAGAACACTGAATCATCATGTTATGTAATTAAGTGGAGTTTCATAGCAAGAATAACATTTTATTGGTATCTCAACCCATAGTTTCAAGCTTACTTTATTCCATGATTTTATGTTATCCCATCTACTTATAACAGAATGTTTTACCATAATGTTTTCTTACCTGCCTTTCCTGTCACATTTAAATATTTTATACATTTAGAAATAAAGGTTTATATTTTACCAATAGTTGGATTGCAGAAGTATTTTATATCATATTCCTCTGAATTATTCAGCAATCCTGTTTAACTTGAAAACATATAATAGAAAAGATCCACACACATTTTACTGACCTCCTCAGTTTGGAATAGTATTTATGTAGACAAAGTAAAACAAATTGTGTTTTTCGTAATTAATGGATATGACACAGTCTACAGAGAGAGGAATAAAAAATACTGCATATATGATTTGCTTTGAACATAGTTTGACTAATATCTTCTGTGGGCTCGCTGGCGGTTACTGCAATTTCTAAAATACTTCCACAGAGGTAAAGACAGTTTCAGGTTGGATATTCAACGGATATTCACCTGTAGTTTTCCTAACGTCCACCAACAGCAGTTAGGAACTGTCAACATAGTGACAAATCAAATTTTTCAAATTTCAATAGCTCTTTAACCATTCCTCCTAACACTTTCAAAACTGGTTGTAGCTAACCCGATGGCATAGACACACATTGCACACCCTTTAGTTAGTCAATTTTCATCTCACATGATTTTACATTAATTTTTCAAAATTTCAAATTTCAATAGCTCCTTGGTCATGTGACCTACTGACCTCAAACAAGTTCAGAATGTCCACTGTCTATACCTTCATATCGCACACTCTGGTCATGTGACCTAATGACTCCAACCAAGGTTCAGTATGTCCACTAACTACTCTTCTATATTGCACACCCTTTAGTTTGTCCATTTTCATCTCACATGGTTTTACATAATTTTTTCAAAATGTAGATTTTCAATAGCTCCTTGGTCATGTGACCTACTGACCTCAAACAAGTTCAGAATGTCCACTGTCTATACCTTCATATCGCACACTCTGGTCATGTGACCTAATGACTCCAACCAAGGTTCAGTATGTCCACTAACTACTCTTCTATATTGCACACCCTTTAGTTTGTCCATTTTCATCTCACATGGTTTTACATAATTTTTTCAAAATGTAGATTTTCAATAGCTCCTTGGTCATGTGACCTACTGACCTCAAACAAGTTCAGAATGTCCACTGTCTATACCTTCATATCGCACACTCTGATGTTTGTCTACTTTCATTTCATGCTATTAGACTTAAATCTGTAAGCTTTGCAGGCCTTCATTTTACATGGCTATCATTAAAAAAATGTTAAGTCAACAAATATTCCATCCTCGCAATAACTATCTTTCACATGGACACTGAAAATGTGGGATGGATCAAGGACAGAAGAGGTGTTTGAACAGAGGTGCTTAAAGGAAGGCGCACAGGTAGGCCTCATGAAAAACAATGTTTCATATGCTCTTTTTAATCACAGTAATAGGCAGTGATTTGTCAGTCACAGTGAGCTTGATAACGTGAAATAATCCTTTTCATAGCATCACTTTCATATACTGTACATTAAGACAAATCCTTCTACGTTTTGTATTAGAACGCAGTTTACATAACCTGATAATGTCTTGATATTTGAGTGCATTCACAAGCCACCTTCAGACAATTTACAAAATGCAATATTACATTTGAGGATTCGTTTTTTTCTGATGAAAATAGTTATTTGATGCATGGCCTACTATTTCTCATAAGAAACTAGCTCCCTGGTATACAGCAAATATCCGAGCTTTGAAGCAAGCTTCCAGAAAATTGGAATGGAAATGGCGCCACACCAAACTAGAAGTGTTCCGACTAGCTTGGAAAGACAGTACCGTGCAGTATCGAAGAGCCCTCACTGCTGCTCGATCATCCTATTTTTCCAACTTATATGAGGAAAATAAGAACAATCCAAAATGTATTTTTGATAATGTCGCAAAGCTAAGTAAAAAGCAGCATTCCCCAAGTGAGGATGGCTTTCACTTCACCAGTAATAAATTCATGAACTTCTTTGAGGAAAAGATCATGATCATTAGAAAACAAATTACGGACTCCTCTTTAAATCTGTGTATTCCTTCAAAGCTCAGTTGTCCTGAGTCTGCACAACTCTGCCAGGACCTAGGATCAAGAGAGACACTCAAGTGTTTAGTACTATATCTCTTGACACAATGATGAAAATAATCATGGCCTCTAAACCTTCAAGCTGCATACTGGACCCTATTCCAACTAAACTACTGAAAGAGCTGCTTCCTGTGCTTGGCCCTCCTATGTTGAACATAATAAACGGCTCTGTATCCACCGGATGTGTACCAAACTCACTAAAAGTGGCAGTAATAAAGCCTCTCTTGAAAAAGCCAAACCTTGACCCAGAAAAAAAAGCTGTTGCACAGCTACTCACGGTCTTTCTGAAGACAAACAATGTATACAAAATGCTTCAGTCTGGTTTTAGACCCCATCATAGCACTGAGACTGCACTTGTGAAGGTGGTAAATGACCTTTTAATGGCATCAGACCGAGGCTCTGCATCTGTCCTCGTGCTCCTAGACCTTAGTGCTGCTTTTGATACCATCGATCACCACATTCTTTTGGAGAGATTGGAAACCCAAATTGGTCTACACGGACAAGTTCTGGCCTGGTTTAGATCTTATCTGTCGGAAAGATATCAGTTTGTCTCTGTGAATGGTTTGTCCGCTGACAAATCAACTGTAAATTGTTCCTCAAGGTTCCGTTTTAGGACCACTATTGTTTTCACTATATATTTTACCTCTTGGGGATGTCATTCGGAAATATAATGTTAACTTTCACTGCTATGCGGATGACACACAGCTGTACATTTCAATGAAACACGGTGAAGCCCCAAAATTGCCCTCGCTAGAAGCCTGTGTTTCAGGCATAAGGAAGTGGATGGCTGCAAACTTACTTTTAAACTCGGACAAAACAGAGATGCTTGTTCTAGGTCCCAAGAAACAAAGAGATCTTCTGTTGAATCTGACAATTAATCTTCATGGTTGTACAGTCGTCTCAAATAAAACTGTGAATGACCTCAGCGTTACTCTGGACCCCGATCTCTCTTTTGACGAACATATCAAGACTGTTTCAAGGACAGCTTTTTTCCATCTTCATAACATTGCAAAACTGTCCAAAAATGATGCAGAAAAATTAATCCATACTTTTGTTACTTCTAGGTTAGACTACTGCAATGCTCTACTTTCTGGCTACCCGGATAAAGCACTAAATAAACTTCAGTTAGTGCTAAATACAGCTGCTAAAATCCTGACTAGAACCAAAACATTTGATCATACTACTCCAGTGCTAGCCTCCCTACACTGGCAAGGGCTGATTTCAAGGTTTTACTGGTAAGCTATAAAGCATAACATGGGCTTGCCTACGTATCTCTCTGATTTGGTCCTGCCGTACATACCTACACGTACGCTACGGTCACAAGAAGCAGGCCTCCTAATTGTCCCTATAATTTCTAAGCAAACAGCTGGAGGCAGGGTTTTCTCCTATAGAGCTCCATTTTTATGGAATCGTCTGCCTACCCATGTGAGAGACGCAGACTCGGTCTCAACCTTTGTCTTTACTGAAGACTAATCTCTTCAGTGGGTCATATGATTGAGTGTAGTCTGGCCCAGGAGTGCGAAGGTGAACGGAAAGGCTCTGGAGTAACGAACCGCCCTTGCTGTCTCTGCCTGGCCGGTTCCCCTCTCTCCACTGGGATTCTCTGCCTCTAACCCTATTACAGGGTCTGAGTCACTGGCTTACTGGTGCTTTTTCATGCCGTCCCTAGGAGGGGTGCGTCACTTGAGTGGGTTGAGTCACTAATGTGATCTTACTATCTGGGTAGGCGCTCCCCTTTGGGTTGTGCCGTGGCAGAGATCTTTGTGGGCTATACTCGGCCTTGTCTCAGGATGGTAAGTTGGTGGTTGAAGGTATCCCTCTAGTGGTGTGGGGGCTGTGCTTTGGCAAAGTGGGTGGGGTTATATCCTTCCTGTTTGGCCCTGTACGGGATGTCATCGGATGGGGCCACAGTGTCTCCTGACCCCTCCTATCTCAGCCTCTAGTATTTATGCTGCAGTAGTTTATGTCTCGGGGGGCTAGGGTCAGTTTGTTATATCTGGAGTACTTCTCCTGTCTTATCTGGTGTCCTGTGTGAATTTAAGTATGCTCTCTCTAATTCTCTCTTTCTTTCTCTCTCTAGGAGAACCTGAGCCCAAGGACCATGCCTCAGGACTAACTGGCATGATGACTCCTTGCTGTCCCCAGTCCACCTGGCCGTGCTGCTGCTCCAGTTTCAACTGTTCTGCCTGCGGCTATGGAATCCTGACCTGTTCACCGGACGTGCTACCTGTCCCAGACCTGCTGTTTTCAAATCTCTAGAGACAGCAGGAGTGGTAGAGATACTCTTAATGATCGGCTATGAAAAGCCAACTGACATTTACTCCTGAGGTGCTGACTTGCTGCACCCTCGACAACTACTGTGATTATTATTATTTGACCATGCTGGTCATTTATGAACATTTGAACATCTTGGCCATGTTCTGTTATAATCTCCACCCGGCACAGCCAGAAGAGGCCACCCCTCATAGCCTGGTTCCTCTCTAGGTTTCTTCCTAGGTTTTGGCCTTTCTAGGGAGTTTTTCCTAGCCATCGTGCTTCTACACCTGCATTGCTTGCTGTTTGGGGTTTTAGGCTGGGTTTCTGTACAGCACTTTGAGATATCAGCTGATGTACGAAGGGCTATATAAATAAATTTGATTTGATATTTCTAACTGGGAAAATAAATTCCTACGTCTTTTGTGAATAAAATACTTTTTGTGAATAGGTATGAGGGTTGTGATATGGGTCATTTAATAGTAAAATAATTTAAGGCATCAATACATTTCTATATTGCTTCCCCAGTATCTGCATGAACCATCAGGCCAAGTGTTTTTGGTTGACCCTGCTGGACAGAAAGAGAAGGAGGAATCGGAACACGCTGCATTCAAATTCAGGTCCTAGTTATTCCATTGTACTGGATCAAATACATATTAGCATTTTACATACATTCATAAGTGTAATATTTTTTTATGACATACTGTGAAATACTCTCTTGGCTGCTGGCTCTGTCACTTTCAGACATGTGCAGAGCAGACTTGAACCTCTGTAAAGAGAGAGTAATTGTCATGAGAATCTTCAATCACAATGATAATAACTAACAATCAATAGCTTTGACCAATCCCAAGGTTTGTAAAACCATGGGTTTAATAATAATTAGGCAAAGACTCAGCTTATGCAAAAGGTTAGCACAGTTAATTCACAAGAATGTTCTAAAATCCAAAATGCAGTCTTTATAACACACACAAACAAGTTAAAATCTTAAACTACGCCTTGCTCAGACAGTCAGTGTTTTTCACTACACAGATACATTGTTTAATCTGCAACATGTTTCATAATGTTTCTGCCAGCCTAACAGTTTCTCCCCTCCACGGGTGGAGACAGAATGTCCTGTAAGGAACACAGTAGTACAACTTGTCTGTCGATAGCTCCTCTTATCATTTGTTTCCCACTTGCACCCTGCTTACATATTAAAAAGGATCAAAAGGTCTTTGTTCTAATTCTGACTAAAACTACACACATCGTCAGATTATAGTTTTATGATTCTAATACATTTCATACAATTATATGGTTTCAGGGTGAAATATTTTAAACATTACCATTAAGCATATAATTCCCTTATCAATCCACCCTTAATGACTAAATAATACACACTGATACATCCACCGTCATATGGAATCAAAAATGTTACATAAAATCAAACAAAACCAATACATGTATTTACATCAGATACTTATCATCGACTGCTCTAGGCCTATATCCAATTATAACCCTTCTTTTTAGGATTTTTATTACAATCTTCATTAAAGGAACAGTCTGTCGAAACATTGAAGATAGTCTCATCTAACAATGGCTCCTTGTGGTTAAAAGAAACGGAGCCATCTCCTAGGCCTGGAGGCCTGTATTCGTCATCCCACTGGTTGGAGCTCGGAATAGGTCCATATCTCACCATCTGTTGGTCATCGATCTCTCTAGAGTTCTGGTGATCAAACCTCTCACACATGGGACCAAACAGCATCCACACAACACCAACACACTCATACATGTGAAAGCAGCCCAAAATACAGTACTTACAATATTTTTCCATTTCCCAAACATGCTATCGAACCACCCTGTCAGGGAAGTATCCACCCCAGAGTTCTCTGCTAACTCATGAGCTAATGTGGTCAAACCTGCCAGGGCCTTGGTCACTGATCCGTCTGGAGCTGTTTTATTAAAAACGTATATAAACGTACAGCAATGAACCCCAATCATTCTACATACCCCGCCCTTTTCTGCCAATAACATATCGAGTCAGTCTATTTTACCAGGTCATGAGGGAGGTGGCGGATAATTGGTCAGAGAACCCCTTTACTGCATCCCCAGAATCATTCACAAATCTCTGTTGATTATAATAGATGTCACTAATCCAATCCACATTTTTATTTATTGTCAACCACCAAAATAATGTAGTAGTAAAGCCTTCACCTATTTGATTCCTAGCTTTGTATTCAACTGGAACTTCCCTGGGGATGCCAATAGCATCCATCTAGACAAAGCTACTCCCATCCTGGTCAAAACTCCTCCTGTGCCTACTTTATAGCCTCCTATAACTGGCCTCTGATGACTAAGCCGAACTGGTTGGACCAATAACCCTGGGGCGCAAGTTCCTAACCACCCTTTTTGGTAGTTTCTGTCGTATGCGTCCTTTGCTGGTACGAGCCCACCCTACATCAGATATAGCTGCTGTGAGGTTAAGAATTGTCTCCTGTACTTCCAAACCTAAGTCAGTCACAATCAACAATTACCTTTCAGCCATTAAAATCATCTAAGTTCTCGGTGCCATTCTTGTATCTATAACACTGGTACTCATCAGGAGTTAAAGTGAACCGAGGTGGGTTGGCCGAGTACTTCAATCTGGCCAACCCAATCCCTGTGAAGTTATTTCCTAGGGAATTGTTTACCTTAAATCTTACATCTTGATCTTCTTTGACTCCTTATTCTGTAAGTCACTCATCAGTGTATTATATAGTTTATCTTTTACTTCTTATCAATGACAGCGGCATCATATAATTAGTACCGGAAGGTGGTGGATCTGGATGTATCAGAAAGATTACCAAGACGATAATGCAGCTCAGAGTCCCTACTCTTCCCAAAAACCGCCAACCCCCTCCTGCCCTTAGTCGGTCTACTAGGTACCACCCCATACTCACACCTCTAGGAGCACACACAGTGATGAACGGTCGGAATAGGGAATCTTTGTTAAGGAGGTGACCCCCGGACCCTGTTGGTACTCGGTTCCTCTCCTAACTCTGTGTGTGAGCAGCAGTGCTTGTATGTGTACATACCCTTTTGCAGTGGGTAACGTGGACCCAAGTGACTTCCTCAGCTATTCTAATGGCAAAGGCGGTGGTTTAATAGAACCTGGTATTGGCCTTCCCAAAGGGGCTGCTTCCAGTCTTTTCTCCTCAGGGACTGGATCCACACCCAGTCTCCTGGTTGGACTGAGTAAATCACCTTCTCCTGTAATTCAACCGTTGGACACAACATCTTGGACATACGGGTTTGGTTAACAAACAGTCTTCTCATGTGTTCTGCTAGTATATCTTCAACTTCTATGTCTACCTGTTCTGGTCCCTAACTCTGGCATTCTATTTGTTCTACCTGATTATCTAAAATGTCATCCATTATTTACAGAAATAGAACCTAGTAAACCAACTCTAGGGATAATATCTTGACCTAATATTTTAGCTACCATAATCTTGTCCGCCAAGTAAGTTGGGAACGCTTCTACCCATTTAATATACTTATCTATTATTGTTAAACACACCTTCTTTCCCTCACTTCCGAATAGTTCAATGAAGTCCATTTCCAAATGATGGAGTTGATATTCTACCAATTTTTTTTTAAAGTAGTTATTCTCTAGGCCATTAAGTGTTTCCTAACCTGCTCTACCATCCTTAGTGTTTCCTAACCTGCTCTACCATCCTTCCTCCCTGTTGGCACATGGCTCTGCCCATGTGTCAATATTTCTGCATATCTAAACAATGACTTAGTTAAGATTAGTAAATTATTCTTATGTCTGACATTATCTTGTAGGATCGCCCCTTTCATTTTCCACATGTCCAATTTTTCCTGGGGCGTTCGTTCTTGGCTATCCTGTAACAATTCTCTGTCAAGTGTCTTATCTTCTTTAAGATGTATCTGTGCTGCTTCGTATGGGTTTAAATGCCTATGTGCTTGTCTGTGTAAATAGTCACCTTTCTCTCCTTTCTTATTTCGCAGGCTCTAGTCAATGCTACTTTCTTTCCGGCCTGCTGTGCAGAATCATTTCTGGGCAATGGTTCAGTGTCTAACACCTTAGTTCCTGAAATCAACTAAGCTTTCATTCCCCTTTTAGTTAGGGTAACTACTTTCAACATAATCATCATATCTCTTCCTAGTGAATTTACTAACCATCCACTTAAAATAAAAACCAAAATACCTGCCTCCCCTCCTAACTTTTCATATTTTTAAAACCGATGGAGCTAACAGTCTCTCCATGAATTAATATCCTAAAGCTAAGCAAACCAAATTCTCTTCCCCTGTAACGGTTGTCTTCCTCCTAGTAGGAAGGATCAGAGTAGGAAGGATCGGAGGACCAATGCGCAGTGTGGTAAGTGTCCGTCTTTTTAATTTAAGTAAATGAACACTGAACAAAAACAACAATGTGAACGAATGAAACAGTTCTGTCTGGTGCAGATACAAACACTCAACAGAAAAAAATCACCCACACCACACAGGTGGGAAAAGGCTACCTAAGTATGATTCTCAATCAGAGACAACTAACGACACCTGCCTCTGATTGAGAACCACACCAGGCCAAACACAAAAACACCACATAGAAAAAGGAACATAGACAACCCCCCAACTCACACCCTGACCATACTAAAACAAAGACATAACAAAAGAGCTAAGGTCAGAACGTGACATCCCCTTTTATTCTTATTCTGTCTTTTCTGTCAGTCACGGTATTATTTCTGTCCCCCATTTTCCCCAGAGCCTTACACTCTGCCATCTAATCCTGTTTATAATTTAACTATGCTGGTCTCCACTCAGTAACTGTTATATACCCATTCTGTATCACTTCTACCTTCTCTCCTCATGCTACTCCCAAACCATCAAGGTCTCAGCAGTGCGGGGGAGGGCTTCTCCGTCTGCCCTTCTATCCTCTCTCCTCATGCTACTCCCAAACCATCAAGGTCTCAGCAGTGCGGGGGAGGGCTTCTCCCTCTGCCCTTCTATCCTCTCTCCTCATGCTACCCCCAAACCATCAAGGTCTCAGCAGTGCGGGGGAGGGCTTCTCCGTCTGCCCTTCCTTCTATCTGTCTGTCGCTCTTTCTTATAACAGTCAGTATCAAATATAGGTTCTGTTTCCGAATATTGACTAAATGTCTCACTGTCTCCCTGTCTGCACTAATGGATTTTTAGAAAAATCAACATGTCTATGGTAGTAGTCTCTAAGATTATTACCTAGTTGATAAAGTTTATCTCGATGCTCTCAATGATCCTGAATCCCCACAGATGTCATATATCCCTGTCCTGTTGGCTTAGAATATGTCCTAAATACTTAACATAGAGTCTACCATTATTAAAACGTATTCTTGCTAACTTTATAACCTTATTCAACAACAACCTATAATAATACTATTATATCATTTTCACAGACTTGTTGTGTAAAATGTATTACACTGCATACAACAACAGCTGACTACCTAAGGGAAAATAAAACTTTGCTCGATAACTAAACATTACTTAAGCCAAAATAGTGGGAGTTTCGAAATAACCTTATGACAGTTTTTTATAAACCCACCTTCGCCCCATTTTTAACCCATAATTCTCCATGAGAGTATTGTATAAAAAATACTACTACAGGTCAAAAGATAAAACAAAGTTTCAAATAACATAATCAGATCAAAATCACTACTCTAAAACCCTCCACAAAGAAAGATTATTGTACCCTTATGGCCATAGAAAGAGAGACTTAAGGAAGTCTACCCTTATTCAAAGGCTATGCCCTTTTCTTATTGGTTCAAATTGCAAATATGTCAAAGAACTATAAACTCCATCATAATGATCACTTACACAAATGACCTTAAATTCATTATCCAAATGGCCCTCCCATAAGGCTGATCAGACCACAAAGGAAAGCCATGATAGAGGTCAAAAGTCATACCACCCCTTCAAAGAAGTGTTCCTTACTATATTAGACAAAAAAAATGTAAAAGTCAAACATTTTCAACATGTTGTATCCCAGGTTCCCAGAACACTCCCTGATCAAAATAATTTACGTGCTTAATTAAAACTCAGAAAATAAAACTTCTAAAATTCCACGTGTGTGTGTACCCCTTTAAGATATCTTGGCTCTCGGAAAAAGGGAAATCTCCTCAAACCCAAGGGCAACCCCTAGGTTAAAAACAAACAAAACATTTCCCGGCCTTTTCAATTTGGTAGAAATATGCCTCTATCTCACTCCAAAGAGAGACAATGAAGCACTCCTTTTCCCAGAAAAAACCCACAACCACTTGGTCAGCATTTCATTATACTACACCGATTCAGAAACCCAAACGTTGACTACAAACAAAACCTAATAATAATGATAATTCTATTGTACTCCCTCCAATCATTAGTTTTAAACTTCCTCAATGGTTATATGTACTTAATTGAACATGCGCTACCCTTGGATACAATACTGTACTTCAAATCTATGAAATTCCCATAATTAACATATTACTTGACTGATTTTGCCCAAGCCTGCTTTACAACATTAAAACCCATTCAGTCTGTCTGCAAACAATCTCTCAAAGTCTTCACTGTTACATTCTCAAAAAGTTTGAGCTCCTGAATTGGAAAATTCTTATGCAATACACTGATGCTCAGTACTTTTGTTAAACAGAAAACCCACACCTTATGGCAGCAGATCCACAAGGTCCGCCATGAGAGATGACTGTATAGTTCCCTTAAGGAAAAGCACCTTCAGTCAATCTGCTTTTGTTCTATGTAATGGAAACAGATTTTAATGTTAGAATACATTAACTTCCTGCTCAAATTCACTGGTATTACCAAAACAAAAAAACAAAAAAAACAATAATCAGAAACTATCACGAATCGTAAAAGTTTTAACTATTCAGACCTGAATCCCTTACAGCCAAATATAGCCCAGCGAGCACGACTAACTCACCTATTCTTTCCAGTAGGTGAAAATGTAACCCCTACTCAAACAACGTTCTGCCTTACCTCTATCGTAAGAATAAAACCAAACTTTCAAACTTTCTCTTCTCTTTCAACTTCACACTTATGAAATGTCCAAGACTTTAAAAGTAACATGTAAATCACCAAATGTATAAAATACATCAGTCAATTCCTAAGAATAACAAAACACATTTCGGTGGGCACAACTCTATCGCAATTACCTCTCCGCTATTATTTAGAATTCATTAGATTTAGGTAACTGTCTCTTCTATGATTCAGTCATTTAAATACGACTCCATTCTCAATATGTATTTTCCGCAGATCATTCAGGCAACAGACACAGTCTTGCATTGAAATCACCTCGCTATTATTTAGAATGAATTAGTCTTTCAATTTAACCTAAACAAGCTATTAAAACATTCTGTTTATATCTTAACCAAACACTAACAACCGTATCTTTCCAGGCAAAACATACCAATAGTTGAATTACAATCAGAAACCCAGATTTGAGTAAATTGGTGTATAGGCTGGGAAACAAACCCAGGTCTCCCGTGTGGTAGGCGAAAATTATACCACTGGACCACCAAAGCTATTGAAATGATGGAGACTCCTCACAAATAAAATCAGGCACATAATACTGAGACAATTCCCAGGAAATAGCCCTAATTTAAAGGTCCAAGCATTTCATCAGACCAGAGGACATTTCTCCAAAAAGTACGATCTTTGTCCCCATGTGCAGTTGCAAACCATAGTCTGGCTTTTTTATGGCAGTGGCTTCTTCCTTGCTGAGTGGCCTTTCAGGTTATGTTGATATAGGACTCGTTTTACTGTGAATATAGATACTTTTGTACCTGTTTCCTCCAGTATCCTCACAGGGTCCTTTGCTGTTGTTCTGGGATTGATTTGCACTTTTCGCACCAAAGTACGTTCATCTCTAGGAGACAGAACAGGTCTCCTTCCTGAGCTGTATGACGGCTGCGTGGTCCCATGGTGTTTACACTTGTGTACTATTGTTTGTACAGATGGACGTGGTACCTTCAGGCATTTGGAAATTGCTCCCAAGGATGAACCAGACATATGGAGGTCTACAATTTTCTTTCTGAGGTCTTGGCTGATTTCTATTTATTTTCCCATGATGTCAAGCAAAGAGGCACTGAGTTTGAAGGTTGGCCTTGAAATAAATCCACAGGTACACCTCCAATTGAATCAATTAACCCATGTCTATCAGAGCAGAGAGAGGGAGCGAGATCATAGAAAGTGAATGTCATTCTAGTTATGTGAGAGATACAGGCACACTTCTCTCTCTCACCACAGCAATGGCCATGCAGTGGTCTATAGGCACTACAATGTTGCGCAAACCATAAACCCGGGCTTGCCCAACTCTAATCAATTCTTAATGTAGAATATCAGGCATGTTTTCCCATTAACCTTTTAGAGGGCTGGAGAATTAAAGAGGAGGCTATTTGAATTAACTCTGATTGCAATGTAAAGAATTCTAATAAAACAAAAACTGTGAGAGAAAAAAGGTCATGCCAAGAAAGGTACCGGATCCTGGCAAATGGGTTCCGGAACTAAACAGTCCAAAACTGAGAGGTGCCAGATCCTGTTCCGGCAGGTTCCGTCTCAAATTAAGCACTGGCTGTAGGACTATGACAAGTAGGTACCCTCTTCTGCATGACAGGACGATAAACCTGTACAGTCCACAGATTATATATTTTTTTACTTTTACTTTCTTTTAGTTAGTAAAGGCAGATATCTAGTTTAGCCTACTCAAACACCTGGCTCAAACAGAGAGGGATGCTATGCTACCTAGCTAGCTATGGCTATCCAACACTGCAACTCTTCCAAGTCAAGGTAAGCTTTTGGTTTTATTAATTTATTGCCACCTGGGCCCGCCGGTGTGACTGCTAAACTTCTTATTAACTGTACACTGTACTGCATGATTGTAGCGGATGTACTAACACGTTAGTTGTAGTAGCTATGTTGACTTGAAGTTAGCTTATATGGTGACAACAATGTAGGCTGTATGTAGCGGTTACGATATGAAGGTTTGGGTTGGAAAGGTTTTTTCGTCTTGTCAGACAGCTGATGTGTTGTGCACTAAAGTCCACAAGCGAAGGAAAAGGGTAGAGGAGGAGAGCGCGTAAATGCAAGAAGGAATTATCCAACAATCAAAGGGATTATGATGTTTATATGTGGCTGTTATGAAAGTGAACTGTGTTTGTGTGTGATCAGGGGTGTATTCAGTCCACCGATTCTGTTGAAAAACTTTTCTTAAACGGAAGCAAACGGAACAAAATGGGGAAAACATACCTGAATTTGTCCAACAGAAACTTGTTTGCAGCTGTTGGACTAATGATTACACCATAGTTCAGCTAGATGCAGGCAAGATTGTGCAAAGCAGTATTGAATGTGTCAATGTATGTCACCTTGATTACTTACATTTCTTTCGACCTAGGTTGTAAACTTTCATTCATAGGCTAGGTTGTAGCAACTTCATGATGGGTATAGGGAACATTTGAGTATTATGTAGTAGCCCAAACCTATCCTTACATTGAGCTGGGTGAATGGAATATGATTGACTGTCATCCAATATGCTGCAATATAAATAAGGCCATGCTCATTCAAAAAAAATATCGTCCTCCTTCATCTTAAACTGCCCCAACCGCCACTTGGTCAGAGAAACAAAGCAGCAACATTTCATGTTGACATGAACCGCACCGGGAAAGCGCAGATTTGGAAAGTACGGTGTCTGTGAGATATTTATATAATGACGAAATACTCGTTTCCGCACTAAAAATGTGAGTCGTTGTCCCAAAGGCGGTAAAGGCAGGCGGCAAATTTAGGCCCACAATAAACCTCTAAAAACGCATTGGGATTATTTTGAACATATCTTGTCGAGTGAAACCTCTCGCTTCGCCTCTTCCTCTCTGTCTGTACTTTTAGTGACAAACATCGTAATTCGCAAAGAATGTTTACTGCATGTTTAATCAAATATACGTGTCATTCAACAGTAATACAGCCGTTGACTGTTGTCATGAGAAGCGACATAAAATAACGTTTTAAAAGAGCGGACAAAACTCACCTTGGTTCGATTTCTACAAATGTACTAACCACCACGTAGTCAGTAGATGAGACACTGACAGAACATATTTAATAAGAAAACCGCGGAGCCTATTCACACAACTGTCGCAATATACCGTATGTAGGCTATATGTTTTGGGGGGCGAAATATCGCTGCCACCGCACTCCTTGGACGGGCTATCCTGTTTTCTTTCGGTTTGAAGATTGGAGTATCAGTATGTCATTATAATGCGCGCTCATTAGTTCTACAGTAACATGACGCATTGAAAAAACTGTACTCTCAAATTGTCAAGTCATCTCTCTTCCGGGTACAGAGAATATAGGGCCTTTTTATATGAAATGTAATTAACCCAACGCACATTTTGCTTAAATAAAACATTATGCTTTATTGAAATTTAAAATGACAACACACACACACACAGCTGTAAATGAGCTCCTGGAATTCCTTATCTATGTCCCAATAATTTACAAGTGCTCCTTTCCTCATCTTATTTCCTTCATAACCACTGCTCTGCCTTATTGCAAAAACCACCAATAAATAGTTCAGTTGTCCCTCAAGAGATGAACGACGGAGGGCCTCCCAGCAGTCTAAGGCTTTGCATTGCAATGCTAGCTGTGTCACTACAGATCCTGGTTCAATTCCTGGCTGCGACCGGGAGACCCGTGAAACTGTGCACAATCGCATCACCATCACACTTTAGTGACTCCTGTGGCGGGTCGGGCGCATGTATGTTGACACGGTCGCCAGGTGTACGTGGTTTCCTCCGACACATTGGTGCGGCTGGCTTCCAGGTTAAGCGGGCATTGTGTCAAGAAGCAGTACGGCTTTGCGGGGTTGTGTTTCGGAGGACACATGGCTCTCGACATTCACCTCTCCCGAGTCTGTACAGGTGTTGCAGTGATGGGACAAGACTGTAACTACCAATTGGGGAGAAAAAGGGGCAAAAAAAAAGATGAAAGACAGAACCTATTAAAGAGAACTGGGCTGAATCTCAAAAGAGGCTTATTCTCTTCACTCCCTTTCCTCCATCTGAACTGACATAAAATAATTGGACAAGTGAATTCAAATCTCTAGTAGTCACGGCAAGCCTACATCACACTGCTTTCACCTATCCCATACGTGTCTCAGATCAGTGGAGAGGAAGCTATTTATACTGTTGAGACGCATCCTCAGGGTGAGGAGGTGTTGAAGGTGCTCCCCGGGGGTTGGAGGGAGGCGAATGGGGAGAAGTATTCACGGGCAAACACAAATACGTTGCTCGGTTTCCGTAGTAACAAAAACTGCAGGAAGTCAGCCATCATAGTGCGGAGCTCCGGGTGCTGCCGCAGGTACGAGGCATGCTCCGCCTTCAACTCCTCCTGTAACACACACACACACACACACACGTCAGGTCATGTTGGAAACTTAGGGGTCAGTGGTTTAAGAATAAGGGGCTTGGGCAGTGTTTCCCTAGCTCAGTCCTGGTGACCCCAAGGGGTGCATATTTTGGTTTTTGCCCTAGCACTACACAGCTGATTCAAATAATCAAAGCCTGGTGCTGAGTTAATTATTTGAATCAGCTGTGTAGTGTTACAGGGAAAAAACTAAATGTGCACCCCTTGGGGTCCCCAGGACCGAGTCTGGGAAACGCTGGGCTAGGGTGAGAGTAGGGGTGAGGGATAGGGGGTAGGAAAATACTAATATGTCACCTTTCTGTCCAGGAACATGGAGTGCATCTGCATGTCCTCCTCCCAGACCAGAGACCTCTTCTCAAACACAGGCTTATCATCCCTCACCTCTGAGACACAACACAGATACACAAACACATGTAAATAGGGGAACAATGATTTCTTGCACAAAAGATTCAATTTTGACAAAATGCAATTATTAAAAGTCATGTATCTGAATGTCTGTTAATGTCTCATTGCCTTGTCACATATAAATGATGTCCTGAATTATTATTTTTTAAATCGCCTGGTTTTATATTATTTAATTTTTTCATTGTATTCACAGGAATGTCCCTGTATTGATGTGTACTGTTGTTATTATTGTTGCAATAAATGTAAAAAAAGTTGCAATTTAAATACAAAAATAATTATATTTAAATAGGGGAACACTCCTAATACTGTGTTGGTATGTGTGCATATGTGTGTTTTGGTGTTTATGTACCTGTGTGTGTTTGGAGCGGGAGTAGCAAGAGCCTCATGGTCACAGGAGATCCCACCTGCACTCGGCTAGCCAGATGCCTAAACAGGTGCAGGATATGACATTACACAAGTAGAAAGTGATGAGAGAGGCGGTCAGAGACGGAAGAGACACAACCCACTCCCTCTTTTTTTGTGTTTCAATGGAAGTCAATGAACTAAGTAAACCAGACCCAGCTGCTATCACATTGGAGTCTATGGGAGAGCCACTCCCCTAAGTAGACAGGAACTGACAATTATTTTCAATAGTAAATGGCCTGAGTGAACTATTTTCATTTATCCACCATCTTTGGGGTGGTGCCCTGTATCTCGTTGGTCTGGTGGAAGTGATGTCATCTTACCCGTCAGACAGGAAGTAGCAGTGCCACATGGCTGGGATGTCCTCCACCGAGTCGACCGTCCTCTCCACCCCAAACACCTCCACCACCTCCTCTCCCGCCGTCTGCTGCCTGCACCCCAGCTCCTTCTGACCACAAATAGACCACTCATTAACCAAAAATTGTGGTCATTACGAGGTCGAATCAAACAAAAATGAGAACACAAATAAAAAGTTATAGTACTGTAAACAAACTCATGCACACTTTCCAAAATGAAGACACTCATTTCTACTGTATAAGTAGGCTCACACACACACATTCACGGACACACTCACATATGTGGAGGTGGATATGTGTGTGTCCTGGTCGAAGGAGAGGAAGGTCATGTTTTCCGGGACGTTCTTCCTCAGAGCGAATACCCTCAGCAGCAGCAGGTTAGAGCCCTCGGACACTAACCCCTTCACAGAGGACAGAGGGTACGACAAGGTCTGCCTCCTAATCTCCTACACACACCCACCCCCCCACACACACACAACAGGTTAGAAATCTCAGATAGAAATCCTTCTCAAAGAGCACAATGGAAAAAACACACTCTGCCCTCCTACCTCACACATACATTCACCTCCTCCCCCTTTTCTCTCTCACCTCTCCCACAGTGGTGATTTTGTTCACCACCAGCTGTCCATCATGCTGGACCATGTGACACTTCCTGTCCAATCGGTGGTCCTGAAGCTGAGAGCAGAGAATTAGCCTATTTGGAGTCGCCAGAAAACGCTAACGTCTGGTTTTCAGGGATACTGTATTGTTTTCCAAAACTGAAGTGTGAACTCTGCTCAGGCTGATTCCTACGCCTGCCACGTTAGGTTAGCAGAGAATTGGTGGGAATGTTATATTGTAGAGTTTTATATTTTAGTCTCATAAGGTTTTGTAAAAATGGTCTAGATGGGTCTAGCCTGTGTAGAACGGTTTCAGGCAGTTTTACCTTGACGTACTCGTGGTGGTTTTGCTCCAGGGTCTCCAGGTTCAAAGAAAGGTAGGCTGATTGGAAATAGAGACAGAGATAGTAATCACAGACTGAGAAAGACCAACACTCACACTATCCCCATCTCACACTTTCCCTCCCCTCTGTGTCCTGCCTCCCTTTCCCTATCTCCTCCCTTCCTCTCCCCTGTCTTACCAGTGATGGCTGTACCACAGGGAGTGTTGTCAATAGCTCCATGGCTGTGTGCATGCAGCAGCAGGCAAGGCTGCTCCCTGCAAATGGTCCTCTCCACAGTCACCTTAAACTCTCCCAGCTCTCTGCCCCCCTCGGACACTGTCACCAGAGAGTCTTCAAACAGACACCGCTGCATCTCCGCAGCCCCTAAACACACACATTCACACACACACACTGAAAACAAGCTACAGCTATAGCAGGGCTACGATGAAAGAGGAACTTGAGAGTGCAGGTGCCAACACTCAGCTAGCTCTACTTAACTCACGTATGCTGGACAGAAAGGCGATGGCCTCGCTAGAGGCTTTTAACTCCACGGCTTCCTCCGTCGTAGCAGTCTCCTCCATATCAGACTTTCAGTTTGGAGCTTCAGATACACGAAATAATTCATATGGGCAGTTTGCCAAAGCAACTTACTACAACAACACCACAGACTAGAGTTGGCAAACTAATACTGAGCTTGCTGGCTGAAATTCATGTGATTGCAAATCATTCTATAAAGAAAATGTTGATAGAATCAGTCAGTGAGCTCGCATGTTGTTACCTTATTTAGCTAGAAGTCTGGCAGAAGGTTAGACCAATCTTTTTTTCGCTGTTGCCTTCTGTCTGTCTCAAGAGCATAAAAAAAAACTCACAATATGGGTTGTCATGGCAACAACACCCGACAGTCGAAGAACCATAAAGATCTTGTAAACGCGCAGAAAATGGTTCTTGCGTAGGGATGACTAGGGATGTTTTCTTGACAAGTGCGTGAATTGGAAAATGTTCCTGTCCTGTTAAGCATTCAACCAAAAGTAATTTTTGGTGTCAGGGAAAATGTATGGAGTAAGAAATTCATTATTTTCTTTAGGAATGTAGCAAAGTAAAATTTGTCAAAAATATTAATATTAAAGTTAAGTACAGCTACCCCAAAAGACAACTAAAATTGGACTTTAAAGTATTTTCATGACTTCACAATACTGGTTTTGATGAATAAACAAGTTGTGGGTGTGTCGAACGTGCTCCATGGCTAAATATGGGGTTGCTTCAATTTGTGTATTTACGGTATTTGATGTATTGCCTTGGAATCAAACTATTAGTTATAGTTTGTTAAACAGCTTACAGAAACAAAATAACAAAATGTAGACCTATCCCAGCTTTGTTAAATATGTTAACTTGAACCTGTTTGCAGTCCACATTATTCTAAGTAATGGCATGGCTTCAATGTGGAAATGTTGAAGTTAACTGACTTGCCTTGTTAAAAATAAAGGATAAATAAAATCCAAAATATATACATAGCATTCGCACTATAAATTGATTGATAAAGCCTAAATAAAGAGCGAATAATTCTAATCAAATTCTAAACAAAACGTGCCACTGACGTTCTCACCATAAAACCAGGACAATTAATCATTCTAATAAGCTCGTTTTTTTTTATACGAAAAACAAGCAATCTGTTCGTTTTTTTCGACAACAGTAAATACATATCAAATGTAATGATATCATAAAATCCCCAGCAAAAAAAAGACTACGCATTGCTGTTGAACCAGCCTTCGCTATAGTATACCTAAGGTCAGGGTAGCCTACGAAATGAGGCGACACATGTTTTTAAAAAACAGGTCTTCACTCCCAGAATACCTGGGGCCCTGGTCTGAGACCCTGGTCGTGCTGTCGTTAGGACTGCAGCTGCAGCTGGCGTCTACCTTGTGGGGCGGCAGGGTAGCCTAGTGGTTAGAGTGTTGGACTAGTAACCGGAAGGTTGCGAATTCAAACCCCCGAGCTGACAATGTACAAATCTGTCATTCTGCCCCTGAACAGGCAGTTAACCCACTGTTCCCAGTCCGTCATTGAAAATAAGAATGTGTTCTTAACTGACTTGCCTGGTTAAATAAAGGTAAAAATAAATTTTAAAAACCCTGCTGTTCAAGTTCACCCAGGTAGTCACTGTGCTAGGTACTTTGTCACTGTTGATCAGGGCTGTGCTGATTCATGTGAGACAATAGTCATGTATGTGCAACAAGAACAGTGAGTGTTGTGTTGGGGCTGTATATCCTTATTTTGCAAATGTGAACGTTTAGCTGCTCTGGAGTGGACTACATCTGTATTCGCTAGGATGACTAAGATCCATCATTATCAATGACTACCACATAATGACTACCACCCACACCCAATCTACCACCACAAACACTCCTCCTCAATCTATTGTACATGGAACAACAACGTGTTCTATGTGTTTATGATTAATATTACATTTTGTCAATAACAGCTTCTACACATAATATGTAAAAGCATCATGTAATATTTGTAAAAACTGATTTTCAGTTTTTTTCAGTAAACGTGTCATTCTAAACAGCATCATCTTCCTAATTGGCAACTTTGACATATTTGCATATTATGAAATCTGATGGGAAACAGCATCACCCCTGTAACCTCCATTAAGTCTGAAGAAATGTTTAAAGCATGCTTGACTGAGGCGTCCTTCCCTCAGCAGCCTTCACTGGTTGATGTTCACAGGACTCTCCTAATGCTATATTGAACGAGCACCATGGATGAAGAGAGGAAAACAGACAGCCTCTCTTTACCACACCTTCACCAAGTCATCCAATGTTTGCTTCATGAATAATTGTTGCATCTTCTAAAATAAATATAGAAACATTCTGAGACATATTTAACACAGATTCAACCACAAAGACCAGGGAGGTTTTCCAATGCCTCACAAAGAAGGGCACCTATTGGTAGACAGTTAAAAATAAAAATGGAAGACACTGAATATCCCTTTGATTATGGTGAAGTTATTAATTACACTTTGTATCATTACACCCAGTCACTACAAATATACAGGCGTGCTTCCTAACTCAGTTGCCGGAGAGGAAGGAAACCGCTCACGGATTTCACAATGGGGCCAATGGTGACTTTAAAACAGTTAGAGTTTAATGGCTGTGATAGGATAAAACTGAGGAAGGATCAACAACATTGAAGTTACTCCACAATACTAACTTAAATGACGGAGTGAAAAGAAGGAAGCCTATATAGAAGTAAAAATATTCCAAAACATGCATCCTGTTTGCAATAAGGCATTAAAGTAAATGTCCTGAATACAAAGTGTTATGTATCTAACAATTATTATTTAACATTTTGAAGACAGTCTTATCCAGAGGGACTTACAGGAGCAATTAGGGTTCAGTGTCTTGCTCAAGGGCACATCGGCAGATGTTTCACCTAGTCGGCTCAAGGATTTGAATCAACAACCTTTCAGGTTACTGGCCTAACGCTCTTAACCACTAGGCTACCTGAGTACCACGCTTTATATTTTCAAGCATGGTCATGTTATGGTTATGCTTGGCATCAGCAAGGACTAGGGAGTTTTATTTTTCTAAAATGTTTCACAAATATTAGAATTTTTCTTCCACTTTGAGGGTACATAGTATTTTGTGTAGATCATTGACAACAAATGACAATGAAATCCATTATAATCTCATTTTGTAACACAACAAAATTTTGAAAAAGTCAAGGGATGTGAATAATTTCTGAAGGCACTGTAAGGGCATTGAAGTGGTAAACACAATGGTATAAAAAGGCAAAAAGCATTAAAGAGGAGAAAATAACCAGAGTACCCCTGAAGTACCCCCTCATGTGCATTTTACCAGTAGGCCTATAGTGTCATGAGTCTTCTCAAGTACCCCCTGTGGATAAGGGGGTCCTAGTACCAGTGGTTGAGAACCACTGTCTTACAGCATGTGACTTTGCAACATGCAGGTGTTTCATCTCCACTCTGGAATAAGTTTAACAGTTTGACACCACACAGGCATAATCACTGGAAGTACTAAAAAATACATTTTTTCCAAAAAGTACTATACTGGGCCTTTAATAGTCCTGTATTATATGAGCACCATGATCATGGTGAAGTAGAGGATGGTAGTGGCTTGTGATCTACAGCTTAGAGAAGAAGTAGTGCACGTCGTAGACAAACAGGTAGATTGCCATGAAGAGACTGGTCAGTGAGTCCAATATAAAGCACTCTTTATGTTCGGCTCAATAAATTTTTTTGACACTGTAGTGAGTTCTAATCGCTTGGATCAATGATACAAAAATAGATTTACTGTAGACACAAAGACTTCACACTTGGTAGTTAAACCTACCGACACAGACAATCTGGCAAACTGGAAATGTTGAAAATCAGTTTTTACAAATATTACATGATGCTTTTACATACAAAGATAGAGAGAGCACAGTATGCCATTATTGTGATAACCAGATCCAGGTACAGTGCATTCGGAAAGTACTCAGACCCCTTCACTTTTTCCATGTTTTTATATACGTTACAGCCTTATTCAAAAATGTAGTGATAGATAGTTTTTTCCCCCCTCATCAATCTACACACAATGACAAAGTAAAAACTGTTTTTTTGTTGTTGACGTTTTTAAAAATGTATTTAAAATTAAAAACTTTAAAATCACATCAGACTTCACTCAACCTTGAGTCTTCTTGGGTATGATGCTACAAGCTTGGCACACCTGTATTTGGAGAGTTTCTCCCATTCTTCTCTGCAGATCCTCTCAAGCTCTGTCAGGTTGGATGGGGACCATTGCTGCACAGCTATTTCCAGAGATGTTTAATTGGGTTCAATTCCGGGCTCTGGATCTGGCTCATTCAGAGACTTGTCCCGAACCCACTCCTGTGTTGTCTTGGCTATGTGCTTAGGGTCGTTGTCTTGTTGGAAGGTGAACCTTCACCCGAGTCTGAAGTCCTGAGCAGGTTTTCATCAAGGATCTCTGTACTTTGCTCTGTTCATCTATCCCTCAATCCTGACTAGACTCCCAGTCCCTGCTGCTGAAAAGATCCCCACAGCATGATTCTATTTTTTAATTAACCTTTATTTAACTAGGCAAGTCAATTAACAGCTAATTCTTATTTACAATCATGGCCTACCCGGCTAAACCCAGGCGACACTTGGCTAATTGTGCACTGCCCTATGGGACTCCCAATCACGCCCAGATGTGATTCAGCCTGGATTCGAACCAGTGTAGTGACACCTTGTGCACTGAGATGCAGTGCCTTAGACCTCTGCGCCACTCGGGAGCCCAATGCTGCCACCACCATGCTTCACCCTGGGGATGGCATTGGCCAGGTGATGAGCCTGGTTTCCTCCAGACGTGACGCTTGGCATTCTTCACGACTGTCTTGGTATGTTTGGACCATGATAGATAGTTGATGATGTGGACACCAAGGAACTTGAAATTCTCGACCCGCTCCACTACAGCCCCGTTGATGTAGTCCACGATCAGCTCCTTTGTCTTGCTCCCATTGAGGGAAAGGTTGTTGTCCTGGCTGCCTCATCATTGTCGGTGATCAGGCCTACCACTATTGTGTCGTCAGCAATCTTAATGATGGCGTTCGAGTCGTGTTTGGCCACACAGTCGTGGGTGAACAGGGAGTACAGAAGAGGACTAGGTACACACCCGTGAGGGGCCCCAGTGTTGAGGATCAGCATGGCAGACGTGTTGTTGCCTACCCTTATCACCTGGGGGCAGCCCGTCAGGAAGTCCAGGATCCAGTTGCAGAGGGAGGTGTTTAGTTCCAGGGTCCTTAGCCTAGTGATGAGCTTCATGGGCACTATGGTGTTGAACGCTGAGCTGTAGTCAATGAACAGCATTCTCACATAGGTGTTCCTTTTGTCCAGGTGGGAAAGCGCAGTGTGGAGTGCGATTGAGATTGCATCATCTGTGGATCTGTTGGGACTGTATGCAAATTGGAGTGGGTATCTGGGAGGATGCTATTGATGTGAGCCATGACCAGCCTTTCAAAGCACTTCATGGCTACCGACGTGAGTGCTACGGGGCAGTAATCATTTAGGCAGGTTACCTTCGCTTCATTGGGAAAAGGGACTGTGGTGGTCTGCTTGAAACAAGTAGGTATTACAAACTTGGTCAGGGAGAGGTTGAAAATGTCAGTGGAGATACTTGCTAGTTGGTCCGCGCATGTTTTGAGTACATGTTCTGGTAATCTGTCTGGCCCCCGCGGCTTTGTGAATGTTGACCTGTTTAAAGGTCTTGTGTAATGGATGTGAAACGGCTAGCTTAGTTAGCGGTTCGCGCTAAATAGCGTTTCAATCGGTGACGTCACTTGCTCTGAGACCTTGAAGTAGTAGTTCCCCTTGCTCTGCAAGGGCCGTGGCTTTTGTGGAGCGATGGGTAACAATGCCTCTTGGGTGTCAGTTGTTGATGTGTGCAGAGGGTACCTGGTTCGCTCCCGAGTATGGGCGAGGGGACAGTCTAAAGTTATACTGTTACATTTGCTCACATCGGCTACTGAGAGCGTTATCACACAGTCATCCAGAACAGCTGGTACTCTCGTGCATGCTTCAGTGTTGCTTGCCTCGAAGCGCGCATAAAAGGTATTTAGCTCGTTTGGTAGGCTCCTGTCACTGGGCAGCACACGTCTGGGTTTCCCTTTGTGGTCCCTAATAGTTTTCAAGCCCTGCCACATCCGACGAGCGTCAGAGCCGGTGTAGTAGGATTCAATTGTAATCCTTTGCCTGGTTGATGGTTCGTCTAAGGGCATAGCGGGATTACTTATAGGCGTCCGGATTTGTGTCCCGCTCCTTCAAAGCGGCAGCTCTAGCCTTTAGCTCGATGCGGATGTTGCCTGTAATCCATGGCTTCTGGTTGGGATATGTTCGTACGGTTACTGTGGAGACGGCGTCGTCGATGCACTTACTGATGAAGCCGATGACTGAGGTGGTATACTCCTCAATGCCATTGGATGAATCCCGGAACATATTCCAGTCTGTGCTAGCAAAACAGTCCTGTAGCGTAGCATCCACGTCATCCGACCACTTCTGTATTGAGCGAGTCACTGGTACTTCCTGTTTTAATTTTTGCTTGTAAGCAGGAATCAGGAGGAGAGAATTATGGTCAGATTTGCCAAATGGGTTTGCGAGGGAGAGCTTTGTATGCATTTCTATGTGTGGAGTAAATGTGGTCTACAGTTTATTTTCCTCTGGTTGCACGTGACATGCTAGTAAAAAATGATTTAAGTTTGCCTGCATTAAAGTCCCCAGAGACTAGATGCGCCACTTCTGGATGAGCATTTTCTTGTTTGCTTATGGCCTTATAGAACTAGGCAAATCAGTTAAGAACATATTCTTATTTTCAAAAACTGCCTAGGAAGAGTGGGTTAACTGCCTTGTTCAGGTGCAGAATGACAGATTTTTACCTTGTCAGCTCAGGGTGTTGATCTTGCAACCTTTCGGATACTAGTCCAATGCTCTAATCACTAGGCTACCTGCCCCCACGTAGTGGTTGTTGTCAGTGCCAGGTTGGCCTGTGGTTGTAAATAGATGGCTACAAATAATATAGATGAGAACTCTCTTGGTAGATAGTGTGGTCTACAGCTTATCATAAGGTACTCTACCTCGTGTAATAGGCGAGTAATACCTCGATACTTCTTTAATATTAGACAACGCGCACCAGCTGTTATTGACAAAAAGGCACACACCCCCACCCCTCGTCTTACCAGACGTAGCTTCTGTTCTGCCAGTGCATTGAATATCCCTCCAGCTCTATATTATTTGTGTCGTTGTTCAGCCACGACTAGGTGAAACACAAGATATTACCACTCTTATTGTCCCGTTGGTAGGATAATCGTAATTGTAGGTCAGCAATTTTAAAAATGGAATGTAACACAGATCCAGATAGTGTGCATGTGGTGGTTTCAAGTAATAATGTTACTACAGATAGCTAGCTTTATCCATTATTTTCCTGAAAATATCTGATATTATAGCTGATATTATTAACAAGTAATATCTAACAATTTCACAACAAATACCTAATACACACAAATCTAAGTAAAGGAAGGGAATAAGAATATATTAATATATTGATGAGCAATTTCAAAGCGGCACTAGAACAACTAGCTAGCTATATCATACAGATATTTTCACAAAAAGCAGCTCATATAGCAAGTCAATAAAAGGAATATCACTGCATTAGTTCATAATTGACAGCTAGCTAGCTCATCAAGATAGGATCTGAGATATCTGAATGTTTTATCTCTGTAACATTAGCAGTTAGTGCTCATCTCGTCTGGGCATTGCATCAGCCAGATGAAGCAACTGCACATCTAATCTTCTTCCCCATCCTCTCTTGTCTTGATTCTACAGGTACAGTGCCTTGCGAAAGTATTCGGCCCCCTTGAACTTTGCGACCTTTTGCCACATTTCAACACAAAACTGTATTTTTTTGTGAAGAATCAACAACAAGTGGGACACAATCATGAAGTGGAACGACATTTATTGGATATTTCAAACTTTTTTAACAAATCAAAAACTGAAAAATTGGGCGTGCAAAATTATTCAGCCCCTTTACTTTCAGTGCAGCAAACTCTCTCCAGAAGTTCAGTGAGGATCTCTGAATGATCCAATGTTGACCTAAATGACTAATGATGATAAATACAATCCACCTGTGTGTAATCAAGTCTCCGTATAAATGCACCTGCACTGTGATAGTCCGTTAAAAGCGCAGAGAGCATCATGAAGAACAAGGAACACACCAGGCAGGTCCGAGATACTGTTGTGAAGAAGTTTAAAGCCGGATTTGGATACAAAAAGATTTCCCAAGCTTTAAACATCCCAAGGAGCACTGTGCAAGCGATAATATTGAAATGGAAGGAGTATCAGACCACTGCAAATCTACCAAGACCTGGCCGTCCCTCTAAACTTTCAGCTCATACAAGGAGAAGACTGATCAGAGATGCAGCCAAGAGGCCCATGATCACTCTGGATGAACTGCAGAGATCTACAGCTGAGGTGGGAGACTGTCCATTGGACAACAATCAGTCGTATATTGCACAAATCTGGCCTTTATGGAAGAGTGGCAAGAAGAAAGCCATTTCTTAAAGATATCCATAAAAAGTGTCGTTTAAAGTTTGCCACAAGCCACCTGGGAGACACACCAAACATGTGAAAGAAGGTGCTCTGGTCAGATGAAACCAAAATTGAACTTTTTGGCAACAATGCAAAACGTTATGTTTGGCATAAAAGCACCACAGCTCATCACCATGAACACACTATCCCCACTGTCAAACATGGTGGTGGCAGCATCATGGTTTGGGCCTGCTTTTCTTCAGCAGGGACAGGGAAGATGGTTAAAATTGATGGGAAGTTGGATGGAGCCAAATACAGGACCATTCTGGAAGAAAACCTGATGGAGTCTGCAAAAGACCTGAGACTGGGACGGAGATTTGTCTTCCAACAAGACAATGATCCAAAACATAAAGCAAAATCTACAATGGAATGGTTAAAAAATAAACATATCCAGGTGTTAGAATGGCCAAGTCAAAGTCCAGACCTGAATCCAATCGAGAATCTGTGGAAAGAACTGAAAACTGCTGTTCACAAATGCTCTCCATCCAACCTCACTGAGCTCGAGCTGTTTTGCAAGGAGGAATGGGAAAAAATGTCAGTCTCTCGATGTGCAAAACTGATAGAGACATACCCCAAGCGACTTACAGCTGTAATCGCAGCAAAAGGTGGCGCTACAAAGTATTAACTTTGCACGCCCAATTTTTCAGTTTTTGATTTGTTAAAAAAGTTTGAAATATCCAATAAATGTCGTTCCGCTTCATGATTGTGTCCCACTTGTTGTTGATTCTTCACAAAAAATACAGTTTTATATCTTTATGTTTGAAGCCTGAAAGGTGGCAAAAGGTCGCAAAGTTCAAGGGGGCCGAATACTTTCGCAAGGCACTGTAGCTAATCTGTTTTCCTCAAAACATTATTAGCAAGCTAGCTAACGTTAGCCGAGATCTCAGCTTGTTAACTAAGAAAGTCAATGTATATATGTATCATTTTTTTAATTCCTATTTTTCAGCGGCTGTGACCACAGCCTGTCGTTTCCAATGTCAACAAATTAATCGTAGTGGGCAAAACAAGCAAGGAAGTGGGCAGAGCCAAGCACCAGATAGCGAGAGCCTATTGACGCGTTCTAGCATTTATTTGCATATTTCCGTTAGGGAACGCCTACGACGTGAATGCGGGTCTGCAATAACTCAATTCGCCAATAATGCCATTTTTAGAAACTTTGGCAAAGGGTAAATTCTACAAAAGGAAATCCATTCTGTTAATAACGGATTCTAGATTTGCATACTGAAAACTGTATTGAGATCAAATGATTCATTGATGAGACATTTTGCAGAATTTCTGACAAAATCCATCTCGCTCCATCTTCTCCCACTGCTATTCAACCAGATGCGTCACATGTATACATCCAGTGAAATATCTGTCTCATTGTTCTATGGTAAAGGATTTGCATTCATTTTTAAATTGAGTTGCCCGCTTGAAAATCTTGTTTAATTTATTCACATATCAAGTTACATGTTTGCAAGTGTTGCATTTATTCACACATCACGTTACGTGGTTGCATTTATTCTAAAAAGAAATGACACGTTAGAAAATATTTTGTGCGACTATAAAGCTGATTATACAGGTGCAACTCATATTTTACATGTACAAATCTTACTTTACATGGTAGCACACTTATGTCTTTATTTTACCTCCATGAGTTCCATTGACTCCACCCACTAACAACTCTTCTAAAATTCCAGGAAATGTTTTACGGCTCGAGCTAACATCTGTCTGCCTGCTGCGGGAGGAAACAAGGAGGGGTCAGAAAGAGAGAAAAGGGACCATAGAGAGAGAGAGAGAGAGAGAGAGAGAGAAGCTAACAGTTTCAAAACTCGACGGAATTAGAGTTTCAAACTTCAATAATTAGTTCATCTGTCGTTTAGAGATTGGGTGGTTATAGCCGTGTTATAAGACTGGTCGCCTTTATCGTTTTTTGTCTTGTTGTCATTGTTTGCGTTCTTGTTTTTCCTGGATTCATTGCGTGGTGAGTCAAACTATTTTTATACTTCCGGCACACCATACACTCACGGTGATCGTTTTAAAGAAAAAGCATATGACTATGAGCTGAAGTTGGTAGTCCTTGGGTTACACCTGAATAGGCCTATTGTACACGTTACCTTGTGAGGCGGTTGTCTAAACCACCATTGAGCGAGGGGAGTTGGCCATTCTAACTTGTGCCTGCGACTTAACTTAAACACGCGTGTGTGTGTTTGCGTGTGTTGGCTATGGCCAAACATGGATACTTTGGTAGGGCTGTACGGACACGGGCCTTAGGTCAGTGGGCTAAAGCGTTATTGAATCGTGCAGACTACTTGGGTTAGAAACCTACCCAACCAGTTAATGTTACACAACCACATTCTCACTTCAAACTCTCCCATGACTTACGGCTGAAGAAGTTACACAGTGCTTAGTCATAAGCCTGTGTGTCCCTACACACCCAACACACACGCAGGGACTGTTTTATGGGCGGCAAGCAGCTGAAACATTTTTTCCAGCTGATATTTTTTCACCGTTGCTTAGTACTGGAGATGTGATGTAATGGCATGTTGTAAGGTGGAGGCCGACACCCAAACTATCCCTGTTTTTTATTTATTTTAATTTTACCATTATTTAACCAGGTAGGCCAGTTCAGAACATTCTCTCATTTGCAACTGCGACCTGGCCAAGATAAAGTATAGCAATTCTACACATACAACAACACAGAGTTACACATGGAATAAACAAAACATAGTCAATAATACAGTAGAACAAAATAAAACAAAAAGTGTATATACAGTGAGTGCAAATGTGGTAAGATAAGGGAGTTAAGGCAATAAATAGGCCATGGTGGCAAAGTTTATTTTTTATTTGTATTTATTTCACCTTTATTTAACCAGGTAGGCAAATTCAGAACAAGTTCTCATTTACAATTGCGACCTGGCCAAGATAAAGCAAAGCAGTTCCACACATACAACAACACATAGTTACACATGGAGTAAAACAAACATACAGTCAATAATACAGTAGAAAAATAAGTCTATATACAATGTGAGCAAATGAGGTGAGATAAGGGAGGTAAAGGCAACAAAAAAAAAGGCCATGGTGGCGAAGTAAATACAATATAGCAAGTAAAATACTGGAATGGTAGATTTGCAGTGGAAGAATGTGCAAAGTAGAGAGAAATAATGGATGTGCAAAGGAGCAAAATAAATAAATACAGTAGGGGAAGAGGTAGTTGTTTGGGCTAAATTATAGATGGGCTATGTACAGGTGCAGTAATCTGTGAGCTGCTCTGACAGCTGGTGCTTAAAGCTAGTGAGGGAGATAAGTGTTTCCGGTTTCAGAGATTTTTGTAGTTCGTTCTGCCAAAGGAAAAATTGGTTTTGAGGGTGACCAGAGAGATATACCTGCTGGAGCACGTGCTACAGGTGGGTGCTGCTATGGTGACCAGCGAGCTGAGATACGGGGGAACTTTACCTAGCAGGGTCTTGTAGATGACCTGGAGCCAGTGGGTTTGGCGACGAGTATGAAGCGAGGGCCAGCCAACGAGAGTGTTCAGGTCGCAGTGGTGGGTAGTATATGGGGCTTTGGTGACAAAACGGATGGCACTGTGATCTGTGAGCTGCTCTGACAGCTGGCACTTAAAGCTAGTGAGGGAGATATGAGTCTCCAGCTTTGTGGAAGTTTAGAGGCTTAATCCCTACCTGAGGGAACTTCCATAATGATCACTCCCAAGTTAAATTGTCTATATAAACTCTACTCTCTAAACTCTCTCTCTCTGTCGTTAAGCTCTGTAGTGTTCAGTGTATGTGATAGTGGTTATTAGAAATTTAAATGTCTGTCAGGAGCATGGTTGTGATGTGTGGTTGTGCTGCAGTGTGTGTGTGAACCACAGATATACAGTACCAGTCCAAAGTTTGTTAACACCTACTCATTAAAGGGTTTTTCTTTATTTGGACTATTTTCTACATTGTAGAATAATAGTGAAGACATCAAAACTATGAAATAACACATTTGGCATCATGTATTAACCAAAAAAGTGTTAAACAAATCTAAATATATTTTATATTCTTCAAAGTAGCCACCCTTTGCCTTGATGAAAGCTTTGCACACTCTTGACATTCTCTCAACCAGCTTCACCTGGAATGCTTTTCCAACAGTCTTGAAGGAGTTCCCACATATGCTGAGTACTTGTTGGCTGCTTTTCCTTCACTCTGTGGTCCAACTCATCCCAAACCATCTCAATTGGGTTGAGGTCTGGTGATTGCAGAGGCCAGGTCATCTGATGCACCACCTCATCACTCTCCTTCTTGGTCAAATAGCCCTTACACAGCCTGGAGGTGGGTTTTGGGTCATTGTCCTGTTGAAAAACAAATGAGAGTCCCACTAAGCACAAACCAGATTGGATGGCGTATCGCTGCAGAATGCTGTTGTATCCATGCTGGTTAAGTTTGCCTTGAATTCTAAATAAATCCCTGACAGTGTCATCAGAAAAGCACCATCACACCTTCTCCATGCTTCATGGTGGGAACCACACATGCGGTGGTATCATCCGTTCACCTACTCTGCGTCTCACAAAGACATGCGATTGGACCCAAAAATCTAACATTTGGACTCATCAGACCAAGGGACAGATTTCCTCCGGTCTAATGTCCATTGCTCGTGTTTCTTGGCCTAAGCAAGTCTCTTATTATTGGTGTCCTTTAGTAGTGGTTTCTTTGCAGCAATTTGACCATGAAGGCCTGATCCACGCAGTCTCCTCAGAACAGTTGATGTTGAGATGTGTCTGTTACTTGAACTCTGTGTAGCATTTATTTGGGCTGCAATTTCTGAGGCTGGTAAATCTAATTAACTTATCCTCTGCAGCAAAGGTAACCCTGGGTCTTCCTTTCCTGTGGCGGTCCTCATGAGAGCCAGTTTCATCATAGCACTTGATGGTTTTTGCAACTGCACTTGAAGAAACTTTTAATGTTCTTGAAATTTTCCAGGCTGACTGACCTTCATGTCTTAAAGTAATGATGGACTGTTGTTTCTCTTTGCTTATTTAAGCTGTACTTGCCATAATATGGACTTGGTCTTTTACCAAATAGGGCTATCTTCTGAATAACACCCCTACCATGTCACAACACAGCTGATTGGCTCAAACGCATTAAGAAGGAAATAAATTCCACAAATGACCTTTTAACAAGACACACCAGTTAATTGAATTGCTTTCCAGATGACTACCTCATGAAGCTGGTTGAGAGAATGTCAAGAGTGTACAAAACTTTCATCAAGGCAAAGGGTGGCTACTTTGAAGAATCTCAAATATAAAATATATTTTGATTTGTGTAAAACTTTTTTGGTTACTACATGATTCCATGTGTTATTTCATAGTTTTGATGTCTTCACTATTATTCTACAATGTAGAAAATATTAATAATGAAGAAAAACCCTTGAATGAGTAGGTGTGTACAAACTGTTGACTTGTACTGTAAGCAGAAACATATGGAAACACTCCACTTCAACTTAATCTGCCTCTAGAGATACAACTAATATAAACCCCTAAGAGCCCTTGACTACAGGAGCAAAATAGTGTGCCCTTAATAGAGATCTTCGCTTGAAAAACAAGAAAAAGCGGCTATAGTACTGTTTGTCCATCTTGAGACGCTGTAGCCAGTAATACTTCCTCAAATTTTTCTGAATTAATTTATCATAACTCAATAAATCTGTCATTCATTTTGATATTTTTGCCGAGGAGATCTTTGTCGTGCAACTTGACATCTAAGTTGTTTAGCGCCGTATTTCTCAAATTAAAACATTTGCATGAAAACGAGTCATCTATCGTTGAATGACAACAAACACTTAATTGAAGAATCCCTACTGTTGACGAATGACTGACGAAGGGGCGTCGACTTCGGGTTCTGAACTTCGGCTGACCAGGATATTTTTTTTGTGTGTGCACAAGCAGCCCCCAAAAAACTTGCCAAAGATCAAAAGTAATATATTCACATACTGTTCTAAACTGTTTCGGGTGGGTAGAATGGGCCATAACTACTTCTCGCTCTCCCTCCTCTCTCTCTTTTCTCATCCTCTCTCTCTCAGACAGTATGTCTCGGTCTGACTTCCCCCTGGGTTACGATGATTCTCATTCCCCCCTCTATGGCCCCCAAGGTGGTAACTACCCCCCTCCCCCTGCCTATGGCTTCCCTGCCAATGGAGGTCCCCCATCAGGCCAGCCCTCGTCCTTCTACCCCTCTGGTCCCCATGGACCTCCATACCCCGGCCAGCCTGCCGGGTACCCTGCTGGGCCCTACCCCGGCCAGCCTGCCGGGTACCCTGCTGGGCCCTACCCAGGCCAGCCTCACTCCGGGGGTCCAGGGTACAACAACCAGCCTATGATGCCACCCATACCCCCTATAATCCCCCCTATGATGCCTAGCAATGCACTGAGCGGTAAGCCTGAACCCTCCTCTCACCTGTCTGGGGCTTACTCTGAAGTGTTCTGTTACTACTGAACAAGCTCCTTCACACAGTTAAAATACATACTTGATACTATAGGTTCTACTTTAGTAGTTGATTACCAGGCATGTGTTCTGATGTGAAGTGACATATGACTCTAATGATGTCTCTGCTGATGTCACAGGCGATGGAGAGGGGTTTGCGGCAGGCAGCTTTGACAGTCTGAAAGTGCGACACTCCTTCATACGAAAGGTGAGAACACAGCACGCACGCACACACACAGTTAACACACAAACACACAGGAAGTGTATAATATACTCTCCATTTTTCTCTTAGGTGTATATGATCCTGGCATCTCAGCTACTCGTCACTGTCGCAATTGTGTCCGTCTTCACATTTGTGTGAGTGTGTGTGTTACTATGACTGTGTATTAGTGGTTTTGTGTTCCTGCACAAATGTGTGTTTGTATAACT
Source organism: Oncorhynchus kisutch (assembly GCF_002021735.2). NCBI lineage: Eukaryota > Metazoa > Chordata > Actinopteri > Salmoniformes > Salmonidae > Oncorhynchus > Oncorhynchus kisutch. Next base: position 32,742,243 of record NC_034203.2, on the reverse strand, counting down.
GAGTTTCTCTTTGCAGTGACTCTGTTAAGAAGTTTGTGATCGCAAACCCAGCTGTCTACTGGGCATCATTGTAAGTACTATCCCTTACTACTGACCTATGGTTTTACAGTACTGTTGGATTGACAGCTGTACTGGCCTATGTTCTGCATGTCCTGTTTGACTGACAGCTGTGTTGACCTATGTCTTTGCAGCGCTGTGTATTTCGTCACTCACATTGTGCTGGTCTGCTGTAAAGGACCCAGGTGAGTCTCTTTCTTAAAGAATTCCTTTGGAAAATGATGACAATATAGTTGACAACAATGTTTTATTGTATTGAAGTGCTGTCCTAATGTGGCCACTCCCCTGTCTTTAGGAGGAAATTCCCATGGAATGTCATCCTGCTGGCCATCTTTGTAAGTAACTATTACTAGTCTGTACAGATCTGTTGAAAAAATGTCTGGTTGGAGCTCGTCAGAGCAGTCGGCTGTGAATGCCCTCACTTGCTACTACTTAATGCTGATTGTTAAGGTTCTGACTCACTACAGGCTGTCCAGCGAGAACAAGGCAGATGTGTCCATACGTAGAGTTGTATTTATCTTTGTCACCAACACACATAGTATGAACACACAAACTTTTCAGTGATTTACCTGAAAGGTAAGAACAATTATAAACTGGGTTGTTCGAACTCTGAATGCTGAAAGCCGTATACCACGGGTATGACAGAACATTTATTTTTACACTTTTAATTACATTGGTAACCAGTTTATAATAGCAATAAGGCACCTCGGGTGTTAGTGGTATATGGCCAATATACCACGGCTAAGAGCTGTATCCAGGCACTCCTCGTTGCGTCATGCATAAGAACTGCCTTTAGCTGTGATATATTGTGATATATTGGCCATATACCACACCCCCCGTGCCTTATTGCAATAGGAATATCTACACAGCAAAGAATGGCATAGCATCTATACAGGGATATTCACATAACAGCACATATTAACAGCAGTGTATGTTTAAACATCTTGCAGGAGAGAGAGTGAGAATTCATTACTTAGGCAGACAAGATTTATGGCCCCCTCTGGACTAGTGGAGATCTTATCTGATCTGTGTCCGGTACCAAATCTTACTGCTCGTACGGGAGCGCTGACGATAATCTCTGAAACCTCTAGAATCTCTCACCATGCCTTAACAGTAGCGCAAACTATAAAAGCGCAGCGGTAAAGTGTGCATACAGGCTATAGGAATTAACCATCTTGACACAATAACGTCTACTGCGCAACACTCATGCATTAAACCCAATACAGACACTTGTAAATGACATGCACATGGAGTATCTGAAATAAACTGTACTATACAGCTACAGTTACAGATGTAACAAGGTAATTAGGCCTAAATGTAATTGCTTGCAGTCAATCATCATAACTTATTATTAACCCTCCTGACAATAAACCCCACAACTCACTTCTTGGATGCACGCACAATCTTCCTAAACACAACTTGCATCTTCATCTTACAACTGAAAACACTGACCTGGAGTGGGAGGGGTCAGAATCGAAATGTCCATTCGGGCACACTGATTGGTGGAAACCAGGAAGCTGTGATAGACAGCTGAGAAGGGGAGAAATCACTCTAACAGGACTGTGGGGAAAGTGACTGCACAGGCGTGACCTCTGCACTAGTCTGTCATACTGCTCTATGATGAACTTTATTGGTTGGTGCTGGCCTGCAGTGGTCTATATTGATCTGTGTATTCTGTGTTCTACAGACACTGGCCATGTCCTACATGACGGGCACCATATCCAGGTGAGAGAGAGACACACACAAACACACACACACCTGAGCATGGTAGTAATGTCTGTCTGTCTGTGTGTCTCTGCTCTGTAGTTACTATGATACTAAGGCAGTGTTTCTGGCTCTGGGCATCACCGTCATTGTGTGTATCATCACCACTGTCTTCTGCTTCCAGACCAAGGTAAGAGACACCTGATGTGTGTGTGTTGTGTGTGTGTGTGTGTGCAAGTGTTTGAAACTTCATAATGTATCTCTTCAGGTGGACCTCACCTCATGCCCAGGCCTATTCTGTGTCCTGGGGATCGTTGTCATGGTGGCAGGCATCATCACAGCCATTGTGCTCTCCTTCAAATATGTGAGTTGGCATATTACGCACGCGCGCACACAGACACAAACACTCACACGCTAGTGGTGCGCGGGTCAGCTGTTTGTTCACCCGCACCTGCCCGCAATTGCTCATAACCCTCCCACAACCTCCAGACTATATGTGATGAAGGTAAATTCTCGGGCCCACACTGCAAATACCTTTTCTGTATTTAACCAGGCAAGTCAGTTAAGAACAAATTCTTATTTACAATGATGGTCTAGGAACAGTGGGTTAACTGCCTTGTTCAGGGGCATAACGACAGATTTTTACCTTGTCAGCTCGGGGATTCTATCCACCAACCTTTCGGTTGCTGGCCCAACACTCTAACCATTAGGCTATCTGCCGCCTCAAAATATAGAACCGGCGCTATAGGCTAGAGTCAAAGACGGCAGGACAATTTTTTGACGGGGGTATAAAGGATAATTTTTTTGCCTGATTTTAGATATGTTTCTGCTTATAATTTAAAACACTTTGGAAGGCTATTTGTTAGTCAACTTGTCTATAATTTGATACATGCCGCTTCTCTTTTGTCATATGTTGCCCTAGAAGACGAAGTAAACCCAGAATAATATCATAAATCGATCGAATAAATGCTTCAATGTAGTTGACATAGGTCAAGTTTTCTCTGTTATCATCTTTCACGGAGCAAAGACGTTTAGGAACTGGGAAAAAATGCTATAACAAAATGATTTTCTGTGCAAAAGCTGTGAAAACGAACCAACATGTTTCTTAAGTTTTCAGTTTGGCTTGGATGCAAATTTGGTGTGTTTGAAATACTATCAGCTTTTATGATGCTGATAAAGACAGCAACTCTACAGATGATATCTAACTGAGCATTCACATTCTCTCAAGATGCTGAAAGAAAGAAATCATATTTCTTCTCCTGTTCCCAAGTCAAAATGTTGCCTACAGTTTTTTTTATTTGACCTTTATTTAACCAGGAAAAGCCCATTGAGACCCAGAGTTTCTTTTTCAATGGAGATCTGGCAAGTTTGGTGTATAATTTTACTGCAAGACTGTGAGAGGTTATAGACCTACAGTCAGTGTCCTAATTTCAGTTTCCATTTAACCCCTCTGAACAGTAGACTACAGTTCCCTTGACGTGCCATAGACCTGTTTGAAGTCCCTATTTTGTGATTTGTGTAGCACCTCAGAATCATCACATATTACATAGAAAAGTAATGTTTGGGAAGTATTTGGTGAAGTGACAAGTAACTTCAAATCTTTCCCAAATATGACTTTTCTGGCTCTCCCTTTTCTTTATTTTCCACTGTCCTTTTGCAGCTTTTCTCTTATTGAATTAAACTCGCATTGTACTTTTTGCCTCCGTGGATTGACATGAACTTTTTCTGCCCTTTCCCAAAAGCATTTGGTGATTAGCGTGTAGGCACATACATTTGGACCCTAAAGCTTAGGCTTATGCACTAATGCCAGACAGCCTAAAATAATGAATGAAAAACCTTATTGTAGACAATAGAAATAAATTGCACAAGAATGATAGTCCTGGATTTTTTTAAAGGTATTGTTTTGTCTTTATTCAACCCGCCCGCCACCCCCCTTGCCCTTCATCCACACAATATTGAATTACCCTAAACCTGTCCGCCCCTCGGATATAACCCACGCATCACTAACACACACACACCGTTAGCCATACCTAGTCATGTTTGTTTTCCATGTCTATTGTATTACAGTAATGGTTCGGTGTTTTCTAATGGTGTTGTCTCCTCCTGGCCAGATTCCTTGGCTTCACATGGTGTACGCGGCCGTTGGCGCAATAGTCTACACACTGGTGAGTACAATACACAAGTAGATGTAGTACAGACAACTGTATAAATTAGTTTCTTCCTACAACATATATGTATAATATATTGTGCTTTGTAGTGATGTTATTCGGACACATTTTGTAGTTGTTGCTAGTGTTATCTATGTACTGTTTTCTTGTGTGCATTGACTTATTGCTGGTACATTACTGATATATTGCTCATATATTTTCTGATATCTTGCTGGTGTATTTCTGTGTGTAGTTTCTGGCGTACCACACACAGCTGTTGATCGGCAAGGGGAAGAACTCTATCAGTCCAGAGGAGTATGTGTTCGCAGCGCTCTCCATCTACATCGACATCGTCCAGATCTTCCTGTGCCTGCTGCAGCTTATTGGTGCAGCCAACAGATGAATCCCCGGAAACAACGTTCCTTCCCATCCCCTCCCCCCCGAGACAGGCAGACTCGGCTCACCAGAGTGCAACTGCACTCACTATAGAATTAGAATGAGTAGAATGGAAATACTGGTGTACCTACCACAGAACGTTGTTTTGAATTGGAACGTTCTTTCTACTAATTCTAATTCTATGGATTTGACTTCGCTAACGCACATATTTAGCCATTTTCATGAAGTCTACTCTTCTGCTAAAATGCATCTGCTTGCAAAGACATATGTAGTAATATACTAGTATAGACACCAGTGGTGTAAAATAACTAAGTAAAAATACTTTGAAGTACTACCTAAGTAGGTTTTGGGGTATCTGTACTTTACTATTTCTATTTTTGACCAAATTCACTTTTACTCCACTACTCTCCTAATGAAAATACTCCCGTACATTTTCCCTTACACATAAGAGTACTTGTTACATTTGAATGTTTAGCAGGACAGGAAAATGTTACAATTCACACACTTATAAAGAGAACACGTGGTCATCCCTACTGCCTCTGATATGGCGGACTCACTAAACACAAATGCTTTGTGCATTTTACACTTTTAATCAAGTAGTATTTTACTGGGTGACTTTCACTTGAGTCATTTGCTATTAAGGTACAGGATCTTGACTTTTACCAAAGTATGACAACTGGGTACGTTTTCCACCACGGATAGACACACTGAATACAAAGCTGTAACTTTAATCTAACTATCTTTATATGAAGATTTTTTTAATTTGATATTTTTTGTTTATAAAGTAAAAATGTGTGTTATGAGCTGGGAGCAGTAAGATACTTTCTGAACTTGTCCAGTAGGTTTGTGCCTGCTGAAGGCAACCCTGAGGTGTATTCACTAGGAGCCAAACGGAGGCAAACAAAAGCAACAGGAACCAAATGGGGAGGGATATTCCTGAAATGGTTCACTAGAAACTTGTTTTTGTTGCAAAACATTTTCCAATGCGAAATGTTAAACTACGGTTTGCACTAATAAATACACCCCCCAATATCAGTATTCCTCTGAGACACAGAGAGGAAGGATTTTTGATTTTTTTTACTCTGTATGTCTGATGCTTTTCTATGATTGTTACATTTCTATTTGGGTAGTCATGAGCGAAAGCTCAGTGCTGATTGGCTTGATTTTTATGCACTTTTTGGTAACGAGTGTCACCTTAGGCTGCGTTTAGACAGGCAGCCCAATATTCTTTTCAGTAATTGTTGACCAATCAGATCAGCTCTGAAAAAGATCTGATTAGTGGAAAAAAGATCAGAATTGGCTGCCTGTCTAAACGCAGCCATAGTGATGCCATCTTTAAGATATGCTTTTATGTAAATGCAATGTCTGTTTCTGATGTACTTGTTAACACATATAGGAGTATACCTAATATAGTATTGTGAAATTCTGTTAGCTGTATTGTTATGTACTGGTTTAAACATACCAGGCTCAAATGTGTGTTTAGAACCCTCAGAACAGAACATTCCAATTGATCACTTGGCAAACTGCTGCCAACTCCAAATATTAGAGTAGAACACTGAGAACCATAGCCGCAGGAAGCTGTTTGGGGGTCGTGGAGCAGTGCTTTTTCCACCGGCAGGTGGGTAGTGGCGCTACAGACCTGCTATAATGGCTAATACAGGACTAGTAAATGCACAGTGGACTACTTTGGTGAGAATTTCTATTGTTACATTCGGATTCCTCAGGGGGTGCAGCACCCCTACTTTCCGTGGCTATAGAGTACCACAGTATGAGTCATAATACCCATGAAACCTAGCGGTCAAACAAGGAAATGGTTCCAATCATTTTTCCCACAGGGGATTTTAGAAACACTTAAATACTTACTACGGGCTGTGTTTCTTGTAGGCTTACCCTGGCATGACATTTTGTGTAAATCTCATTAGGACAAGGTGACTTTTGTCTTTATTTATTTATTCGCCTGTATTTACCCCCCCCCCCCCCCCCCCCCAAATGAAATGACAATTAGCTGCTATTGTGGCTATCATAAAGAACTACAAATGCCATGATGATCTGGACGAAACTGCCAAATTCGAGGCAAAGGTAAGAATCTCTGGATTAACTATCTAATGTTAGCTAGATGTTGTAATGAATAAATTGGATACATTTCTTTAAATTGACAATTCTGTAAACTTTTTTCAATTGACACAATACCTGTTAGCCAAGGTGTCAGCTAGAGATGACGTGCAGGAACTTACAGCGATTTGTAGTTTTGCATGGTCTGCTTTGATGCTAATTAGAATTTTAGAATCTGAGAGTAAATAAAGATGAATATATTGATAAAAGTCACCTTGTCTGAGAGAGATTTACACGGTTATCAAAACATCACACCATGGTAAGCCTATACGAAACAACCCGTATGGATTCTAAAATCCCCTATGGGAAAAATGAATGGTGGAAAAACGATTGGAACCATCGCCAGTGACTATGCTGAGAACAGTCCAAAATGTACACATCAAAGCATTAACATCTGATGTTCTTTTCTACATGATGAGAAGAAAGGAAGCCACTTTATATTGAGATTAAATGATTGATTGTTGAGCTAAATTTAAAGGGAACATGCCTCAAAGGGTGTACTTACTTAGCTGACACCCTTGAGTTGAGTAATGAGGGAAGTGCAGGTAGACTGCCCCTAAGTGCTGATCTAAGGTCAATTTTATAGTGGTTGATGTTGGAACTGGGTGTGGTGAGCTAATTCTATAACTGAGTTTAGGGGCATCTCTAGACTCATTTTGAGATGTATGTCTCTGAAACCTTTGGCGCCAATTTGTTTCCACTGAGATTACTAATTAGAATGTGGTTGCCATGGAATATTTGGTGCTAGCTTGGAGGACAGTTGCCAAAGTCTATAGGAGCATGCTAATGAGAAAAATATGGACACATCTATATTGATTTTCATATCAAATAAAATATTTTATTGCCATATGTGTAATTGAATCTGTGTACACGTCAAAACAGTTCAAATCACATTTGATAAGATTATAAATATCCAGGATGACACAACTGTTTTTTATATACAGAACATACACATCATGTGGGGCATATTTTAACTGGGGAATTCTACACATAGAAATAGAACATAATTGTATATCTCTATAATTCTACTATGGACTTTTAAAGAGATAGGCAAGCTATTTCATCAACACATAAGATGGTAAGACCACAGACAAGTCTGGAAAATCTGGATAGATGGGATCTGTTGAATGAAGCAGTGACATACATCAGTCTGGTCAGGAAATACTGGGCCCTATAGTGATCCAGCCAGATATCACTTCTTGAGGCTGAGCTCGTGCTCATCATGGACTAAGGAGAGTTAAATAAACTCTTGTGGGTGCGAACATAATTACTGAATCAAGTATCGGTGTCTCTCAAACTAACTGTTAATTTGATCAGTTAGTCTCTTTTCAGTTGGCTGTTCTGTGCTTCCTGTTCAGAGACGTGCTCAACAGGAAATGCCTCTAGACGGTGAGGGACAGGGACCACATGAAGAGATTAATAGCATCCAATCCTAACGTCCCCCTACACATTCCTTTATGTATGGAAGTATTGGATGATAGGTTAGGTATTAGCAACAGGGGCGCAACTTTCACTGGGGACACCCCCACATTCAATAATTGCACTGTATTACAAAACGGGGCACCGGGGTGCTTTAGGACCATGCAGATGTCTCAGAGCCGTCGGGTAGGCGGTTTTATGGTTTCAGCCAGATGGATTTAGGACAGGCAAGATTTTGGACTGCATGGACGCTACAGAGCGTGCTGACATGCTGTGTGAAGGCAAAGCTTCTGAAAGGCTGGCATATAGGATCAGCACGGGAGAGACGAACAGAAGCAGCTGCTGTCTGTGTTGTGCTTTTTCTCCGAGTTGTAAAAGCAAGCAGAGCAGAAACTGGCTACTCTTTAGTTGACTGATCTAGCTATCAAGGTAACTGCTGTATGTATTCCCAGTGCTGAGCTAGTGGTAACTGACATGTTACATTAGCTCATGTTTCAACCCCTCTCGACTGAAGTAAATGAACTACTGTACCAGCAGCTAGTTAGCTAACTAGTAGCTATCACAGCCAGATCAGCTCTAGCTAGCCTCTAACTATCTGTCAAACAGCTGTTGTGTGTATGGAAATGTTTTGTAGCCTTTGTTTTTTCCTGATAAAACAAAAGTAATTTGATGATGTATCATTAGCTAGAGCTTGTCAAAAGTTGGTCAATGTTAGCAAGCTAGCTCATGAACTTTAGATATTATTTTTTCGCAATCACACTAGACCTGAATCAAATGATGAAACCAGCTGCCAAGCGATTGAAGAGCGATATTCTGACGTGTTTTTGGTGCAATGTTAGTTTTTATTAGTCAGTATAGTAATGTAAAATTATTAATCTGTCAGTTTCCCTAGCTAATTTCCTACTTTTCACACTGACTCAGTATAAACAGCTCTACAGGCTTCACTGTCAAGGTGCACAGGGTCAGACAGCCAGGGAAGACCAGTCTACGGAGCTCAGATGATTTTTGCAGTATATTATAACAATCAGTGAATGGCTGCAAAGTTCCATCTTAAGTTGATGGGTAGGTGTCACGTTCTGACCTTTATTTCCTTTGTTTTGTCGTTATTTAGTATGGTCAGGTCGTGAGTTGTGGGGGGCAGTCTGTTTTGTTTTTCTATGATTTTGGGATTTCTATGTTTCGGCCTAGTATGGGTCTCAATCAGAGGCAGGTGTCATTAGTAGTCTCTGATTGAGAATCATACTTAGGTAGCCTGGGTTTCACTGTTTGTTTGTGGGTGATTGTCTATGTTAGTTGCTTGTGTCAGCACAGTTCTCATTATAGCTTCACGGTCGTTATTCGTTTATTGTTTTGTATTCAGTGTTCAGTGCTTTCTTTAATTAAAAAATCATCATGAACACATACCACGCTGAATTTTGGTCCGCTCCTTACGACGATCGTGACATTAGGCTACATTCTGGGATTGGGAATAATGGTAATTTCAATTATTGAACCATTGATGGTATTCATTGCTAATATAATATATTAATGTACACCATGGTAATTCTTTGTCATGCCTCATCTGAGCAAGATCATATGGTGACAGGGTTCTCATCAGGTTCAGGTAGTCAGGGAAGATCAGTCTGTGACAGCGCAGAAGTTAACTTTTTCTCTCTGTGCCGTCAACACTGGACAAACAAGAAACTTCAAAGATGTAAACTATTCTAAGGCAGTCTGACAACCTCTAGTTGATTTCCAAACATTATCAAGGGTCAATAGAGGCTTTTCCCAATGACACAAAACATGTTTAAAAAATGTGAGGAAGACCTGGGAGACGCTATTGATGATGATACATGGATACAGATACAGTACATTCGGAAAGTATTCAGATCCCTTGACTTTTTCCACATTTTGTTATGTTACAGTTTATTCTGACATCCAAAAGTACTCATTACATTTTAAATGCTTAGCAGGACAGGAAATTGGTCCAATTCACAGACTTATCAAGAGAACATTCCTGGTCTTCCCTATTGCATCTGATCTGGCAGAATTATTAAACACAAATGCTTTGTTTGTAAATGATGTCTGTGTTGGAGTGTGCCCCTGGCTATCCGTCAATAAAAAAAAGAAGAGAATTGTGGCGGCTGGTTTGCTTAATATAAGGAATATTAAATTATTTACACTTTTACTTTTGATACTTAAGTATATTTAAAACCAAATACATTTAGACTTTTACTCAAGCAGTACTTTACTGGTTGACTTTCACTTTTACTTGATTCATTTTCTATTAAGGTATCTGTACTTTTACTCAAGTATGACAATTGGGTACTTTTTCCACCACTGAATACCATCCATAGAATGTACTATATGCCAGGGAAACTGAATATCATGCACTCAGAAATTGTATTATTCTGCTGGAGATGTAAAGCACAAAGGGGGACATATTTGCATATCAGTCTATTCCTTTTATATTAGTGAGGGGGAATGAGCAAGTGCACTCACCATGGAAAAGGTTAGAGAATCTGAAGCAGCCCGTCTAATCCTTAATGGTCTGGCTTCAGGTGCAGGATGGGTGTGTCTTGTTTCTGAGGCTGCAGGGGAAAGGCGGTCGCCACTAGTTAACACAGCCACAAAGCCCCCTGGAGACGGCAGCCGGAGTGAATGGACCACACTCAGACTGATGCAAGCCTCGCTCTCTCACAGGTGAGCAGAGCTGTGTGTGTATGTGTGTAACTGCATTGTCACAACAATGGACCACATAGAGAGGCAACACTGAATAGATGGTAATTCTGGTAATTCCCTGGTTGCTTTACATCTTTCTTTCTTTTTTTCTTTCACTCTCTCTCTCAATTCAACTCAATTCAATTGCGAGAGTGAGAGAGATGATGCTGTATAGGATCTCAGAAGATGTAACTCGAGAATGTCACTAAGATTAAGTTTCTGCTGAGCGACAAACTCCTCAGAGGATGACTGGATCTTTTCACTGTAAGAAGTATATCACACACACACATACATGATCTCTCTCTCTTTTTCTCTCTCTCCCGCCGGCCCTGGAGGTGCTGTGTAAGATGAGGAGGCAGGGGCTTCTGACAGAGGACAGACTGGACGAGTTACAGAGGACACTGGAGCAGTGTGACACACAGCTGGCCCACACTGTCTGGCAGCATACAGGTAATGTACATATTGACATTCCTCTTGTGTCCTCTGTAGCTCGTCCAGTCTGTTCTGTCAGAAGCTGATGTGTGTGAATCTTGAGGTCAGCAGATGACAGGAGACTCCAAACGAGCCCAAGCACATCCTCACCAAGAAACTCTTCCTTCCCTACCTCTGAAACATCTTCCATATCCGGACTGAGAAACTTCACATAGGCTGTTATGATTTAACAGTGAATTCTCGCCTGCTTATTTAATGTAAGTATGCTGTCACTCTCAGAGACCCTACCACAGCTTCCTGTACCTTGGCCCATCTCCCATTAGAGTGTGTTGTAACCTTGGTTGGAATGTCTGTTTTCCTAAAAGATGTTTCAAGCTCATGAGATTAATGTATTTTTCCATTAAATGGTAGCAATTGAGGAATGTTTACTTTGTCTGTGCAACAGCGCTATTATAAACGTGTATTTTAACCACCCTTGGTTCTGGAGATCTGGTCTGTAAAATGGGTCTGTTTCTATTAGCCAAGTTTCACGTTTTATATTCAACAGGATGTCACTCTACTTCTGAGGAGCGTGAGGTAAAAACACTTCTGCAATCCAACTGTTGATCAAATATTTATTTTGAAGTACAACATATTTTAAGATGGCAGGAAAGGCATGTAAGAAAACATGATTGTATAAAAAATTCTAAATAAAGAAAGTAGATGAAATCACATTTAAAAAATATTTAAAGTAAAGCTGAAACAGTGTGCCAAGATATCAATAACCAGTTGTTCGTGCTATGAAACTTTACATAGAATGCTGATTCTGAGTATCTTCACATATCAAACTAATAGTTTGGTTAAAAAGTCAATGTCACCTGGCTCACTTGGTTGAGCTGCAGCAGTGCCACAGGACTTTTGGTATATAAGCTGGTGAAATTCTGTATCATTAATATAAAATGTATTTTTGTCCAAGTCCTGTAAAATTTAACAACAATTAATGTAAAAGTTATAAATGTACCATGTAAAAGTATGTACCATGTAAAGGTAAAAAAATAAGAATGCCACCACAGGAACTTGGTAGTGTCATGATTATGGCCTATTCAACCTTTCATATCAAAACTGAACTTGAAAGAGCATATGGACGGACGGTTGATGATGAAGGGTACCATGGTAACATCAAGAGATCATCAGGAAGAATGCGTGGTCTCAGCAGGAAAGATGAGCATCTTGGTCAGGGTGTCTCTAGAATCTGGTGATTGCTTGACCACCTCGTAGCCATAACCACCGTAAGCATCTTTAATACGAAGGTCACCTTTTTTCTTGCTCACCGCAGCTTTGACCCCTGTAAGGATCTCATAGATGTTTTTCCCTCTGCAGAGACAGGAGACACACCATAAATTGAGTCAACACAACCATTCAACAGAGAACACAAACAAATTGAGGACATGAACATGATGTGCAGTGAATTCCAAGCTGATGTTACCTGGTGCAGCTTTTCTCAAGCTGGCCACACAGAGACTGGATGAACCAGGACCCAGAGGTTGGGCTCCTGATGGAGATATACTGATCTACGTTGGCCATGAAAACCAGGTAGTCGGAGTATAGTGGAAGGGTGTAGTCTTGGACTTGTCCGTCGTCTGTGTCCAGTTCCATGTCCATCCCTTCAACTTTAGGCTTCTTGTTCACCGGCACGCCCTTCTGAACGTCCTTCCCTCGACAGGCTTGGATGAAGAACAGCTTGGGCTTTTCAACAAGGATGCTACAGTTTGTGCCGTTGAAAGGTGAGAGGATATCAATGGTGGGGACGACTGTTCCATCTGTACCACAGACGCCCTCCTTTTTTCCGTGACTCAGAATGCAGCAGACGAAGGCATCGCCATGCTTAGGAAGATCCTTTAGATCAGTGAACTGACCACCGACCCACTCCTTCGCATTGTACTGTTGGAGGTCAGATAACTGCTTCAGCTCAGAGAAGACCTTCAGCACTCTGGGAATCTCCACTGCAGTCTTGTCCTTGCACATCACCACCCTGAACTTCATCCGGCTGAATATGTTGGCCAGATCCACTGTAGGAGAAGACAAGACACTTAACAACCAGACCTCTCACTTCTCTCTATTTTCATTCTATCATGTCACATCATGATAATCAACCGAATCAGCAAAAGAGCAAGCTGGTCAGATGCTGTAATAGAGAAATGAGACTTGAGATGTTTTTGAGGATAAAATGTTGACATACCAGCATCCTTGTTTGATCCTGTTCTTTCACTCAGTTTTTCAAATATCTCATTGTTGATGATCAAACAGAGACCACGGGGTACACTGGTCATCTCATACAGACTGACCTGGAAACAGAGGAAACCAGGGGTCATTTACACACAAAGATATTTCACATCAAACTGACAGTGTAAAAAATAAATAAGGAAATAAATAGGAAAATAAGGAAATAAATAGGAAAGTTGAAGGAGAGTTGTGCTGCAATGAGAAGACAGGTTAAGTTTTGTGTCTGTGTATTATTGTATATTGTTGACTTGTGTATTTTCTCTGAACTATGAGGTTTAATATATGTAGTTAATAAACACTTTAAATGTAGATAGAGGGGTTATCACCTCATCGCCACCTGTGACCACTGTTTCCAGGTCAGAATTATCTACAAAACACAGAAAGCACAGTTAGATACCTGATAACAGCTATCTAATACAGTAGAACAGTAGCACTGATGTCAGTTGATTGATCTGTAAATGAGTCTTGTCATGTAGTATGTTATATGTATTGTCTGGTGGTTGTGTCAGTAAACAATGACAGAGTCGTGGTGCAAAGCTGGTAGTACTAGTAGTCAGTGTGTGTGGTACCTGTACAGGGAATTGGGATTGTTGGGGCTGGGTTGAAGGTGTGGTCACTGGGTTCTGTGTGGTTGTTGAATATTTCCTCCAGTCTAGGGTAGTTTTTTATAATATGTGGTTTCTGCAGCAGGTTCACGAGTTCATAGCTTTTTGTGTCTCCTTTATTCATCACTTTATCCAGCAGGTTGACGACAGTCTTCTCATCGGACTGATTGGGGATGTTTAGGTTGTTGTAGTCACGATTAGTCACTATTTCCTCCTGCTGCACATGCTGAAGGATGTAGCTGGAGTCCGCAGACAGGATCTCCGTTAACAAAGTCTTCTTCTCTCTCAGCGTCTGCATGATGGACCTTAGAGACCGAAAGAGAAAAGGGAGAGTGTGTTCATTATATAAAACATATAATGCCACAGATGCATGTCAATGGCCAAGCCAAACGATGCTGATGTGACCTGAGTCATCCTCATAACTGAATTAACAAAACCTGCCATGTTCCTAAGATGTTTTTCAATATTTCAAGAATGGGTTAAGTTCAAAATGCAATGACTGATGCAAGTTATGCTAACCTATTTGTGGATGATTGAATTACCATTCTCCTAGCTGCAGGATATTATTGTGGCCTGGCAGCTCAATCACCGATTTCTCTTTTCAGAATCCCCCTGCAAAGGCATGCTAGGTTTTTGGAATATCAAAGAAAAAGTTGCACTCTATTGCAGTACAACTGTTCAAAGAATTGCAACCACTTTGATAAACAATACGTGGATAATTTTACGTAGGCCTACTTGAATTTTTTATATTTTATTATTTATACAAGCATTACCTTAGAACGTTTACACAAATACTGGCATGTTGAAAACTATTGTGTAGGCTATATTTAAAGAAATAGACTTTAATAAGAAACAAATATATGTTATTGGAATTACTGAGTACCCTCCAACCCCACTTTTACCTTGGCACAAATAATATTTTTTCTCTATGTGATGATATGTCATTTATATACAGTGTATTGCATTGGGGCCAATGGAATGGGCAGAGTAAAAGTCCAGCAACACTCCTTATTCCTCCTTATTCCTCAGTCCCCCAAGAAATACAGACCCTACTGAGTACCAACCCCACTTTTACCTCGGCACATATAATATACTGAACAAACATATAAATGCAACATGCAACAATTTCAATGAATTTACTGAATTACAGTTCATATAAGGAAATCAGTCAATTGAAATATATTAATCAGGCCATAAATATACAGAATGTTGACATCTCAGATTTAGATTTGCTAATTTATCACGAAGTAGTTTGGATGTAGGGAACTACTTTTTCAAAGTTTTATTTATGGGTAGATTTACTGTAGCGTCACTTCTTCCAATGTGAAGTAGTTGGTAGCTTGGTAACTAGATTTTCACAGTAGCTTCCCGTCTTCTATAATGCTTCGTGCGAGCATCTGTAGCAGGACAGAGTTTCTAAACCCAGAGGCGCAACATCGCGAGACTTCCGGGAACGATTGCGAAACAGAAAAAACAGACCAGGCCAGGGTTTAGGGGTTTGAGAAGTCAATGGCAGAAGTGAAACGTTCTTCCTTAGTTATTAATTTTCTCGAACTCAAAAGGCACAACCTAGATTCGAGCCAATATCTTAAGTAGTGGAACATATCATTACTCCAACCTCGTGAAAGTGACAAACTGACACGCTTTCTTGTTCGTCAAAAACAACTTTATATCGAAGGAGTGTCTTTGAGTTGACACCATGCACATGCGCAGTTCGGCGCGAGACGACGATGACGTGATACAACGCATGAGCTTAGCGAGCCTACAAGTGAGATCGGGGATTTCTATTGGAGAAGCAGTTTTAGCTTGATACTCTACTGTCTTTGGTAGCAGCCTAGCTCGCTAGCTAGCTACCGTTAGCTACTTTAGATTCAACTAGCAGTGAGCATGTTTTGCCAAAGTGGTCATCATGATATCTTGACACTAAATGACGAGTTGATAGCATAGCAAAATTACTTACCGGTACGACTAAAAGCTGATTCGCTCGCCAAGTTGATGAAATAATTCAGTGGTCGCTATGCGTTCCCCTCCTCCCTCGCAAATGTGAAGTTTTACTTTCATCCAGTTACTGTCCAATCAGAGTAGGTTCAAGGAAGTCGCCACACGACCAATACCGTCACTTTTCGATAGAGAAGCGGTTTCCCTGGTGGTCTAGTGGTTAGGATTCGGCGCTCTCACCGCCGCGGCCCGGGTTCGATTCCCGGTCAGGGAACTTATTTTTTAACCACTGCAAATTCAATCTAATGTAGAGTTTTTGCCTGCTTGGAAGTATAAAAACTGAGTGAACAACTCATTTTCAGTGTTTATCATAACCAAACCAAGTATATTGTATACTAAGCCTATAATCCTACTTGGGGCTCCTGAGTGATGCAGGGGTCTAAGGCACTACAGAGGCATCACTACATTCCAGGCTGTATCACAACCAGCGGTGATTGGAAGTCCCATATGGTGGTGCCCAGTCCTGTCTCCAGGGCCAGGACTGAGAAGCCTAGCAACTTTAGGGCTTGCCTAAATAGGTATCTCCCCTGACGTAGGCATGTTTTAAATACAGACATCTTCACAAGACAGTTTCTTCTGATAACAGTCTTCAGTATCAACATTTTCAAGCAAACAAAAACAGGGAGAAGGTTGAATCTGTAGACATGCTGAGATAAAATAACATACTATTTGCCATAATTCAGCCATCCTTCACAAGACCATAACATATGAAAACATGTCACCTTTTGTGCTTTACACACTCTAGCAGAATAATACAATTTCCGAGTGCATGGTATTCAGTTTCACTGGCATATAGGAATTTCTATGGATGGTCTTAAACTGCAGTACTTTTACAGTATGTCTGAGATGATATGAACATGACTGGGAATTCTAACATATCTGTATCCATTCATCATCATTAATTAATAGCGTCATCACATTTTTGTTTGACATGTTTTGTGTCATTGGGAAAAGCCTCTATTGACCCTTGATAAAGTTCGGAAATCAACTAGAGGTTGTCAGACTGCCTTAAAATAGTTTACATCTTTGAAGTTTCTTGTTTGTCCAGTGTTGACGGCACTGAGAGAAAAAAGTGTTTTTTTTGGCAAAAGTTAACTTCTGCACTGTCACAGACTGATCTTCCCTGACAGGGTGCCTGCCATGACCCTCCCAGAAGTCTCAGCGGTTACACTTGAAGGTGGTATGGTCGGCAAGATAGACTTAGCTCCATAAACTTCTCCCAGTTGACAGTGCCACTGTTCGCCAGGGAGTCGCACAGCTCCTTAGCCTGCACCGCCATGTAGACTGAGAGGAGGGAAACTGCGTTTACAGAGGGCCCTGCCTGAGCTGCAGATTGGTAGATCCTCTCACACTCAGACGCAGTGTCATTGGGATGAGAAAACTTAGGGGCAAAGGAAGATGAGCTCAAAGCCTTCGGTTCGAGGTGCTCAGCCAGGGCAGGTTCCACGGGAGGTGGGCTGAGCAATCCCAATGACTCTATGCTGTGCATATCCAAGTGATTGGGTTATACAACCTCTCTCTGGTGTAATGGACGCAGTCCCTACAACTTGCATTGGAGCAAAAACAATCACTCTTTTGTGTGATGATGTAGGCTAATCTTTATAGTTGCTGCCACACCATAGGCATTAGCCAGAGTTCCTGAAAAAGAACGCTTGGCCTGCTACTTTGTTTGCATAGTCTGAACATGTCGACCATAAAAAATTGGTATTTACATTATAATTATTTTTTACCTAGGTTTAACTAGGCAAGTCAGCTTAGAACACATTTATATTTACAATGATGGCCTACCGGGGAACAGTGGGTTAACTGTCTTGCTCAGGGGCAGAATGACAGATTTTTACCTTGTTAGCTCGGGGATTCGATCCAGCAACCTTTCGGTATTCAGTGTACAACATGAAGTTTCCCCTCCATGTCAAGGAGGAGGAAGTGCCAGAGAAGCTACGTAGGCAGTGGAATGGGTAGCAGCTAGATAAAAAAGAATCCTACACATGCGCAGAAATCTCTGTATCATTAGCCATGGCAAGTCATTTTCCAGTAAATCTGGAAACGCAGCTACTCCAAACTAAGAAATGTGTGGCCCTTTGTTGAATTTTGACGTCCTGATGTACCTCGTAATGTTGCCCATCCCTGATGTACTGTAGGTGTCCATGACCATATCAACTCATCGGGTCTGAGGGAGTCTGCTGAAGTGGTCATTCCTCTATTAACAGTCTTTTAACTATGTGTGTGTGTGTGTGTCTGGGTTTCTCTCCCACAGGTTTTAACTATGTGTGTGTGTGTGTCTGGGTTTCTCTCCCACAGGTTTTAACTATGTGTGTGTGTGCGTCTGGGTTTCTCTCCCACAGGTTTGCCATTGTGCTATGTCCAGTGTTCACACTGCTCTGGGTCTGTGCTGTGGCACTGCATGCCCTTGGGAGCCCAGAGAGAGGTGAGTGATGAATGTGTGTTGTATGTGTATCTTCCTTCCTTTCATGTGTTTACCCTATTTTATAGTAAATATTTTTGCATCTTCAAAGTGGTAGGCATGTTGTGTTAATCAAATGATACAAACCCCCCAAAAATCAATTTTAATTTCAGGTTGTAAGGCAACAAAATAGGAAAAATGCCAAGGGGGGTGAATACTTTCGCAAGCCACTGTAACTGCTGGGATAGTTACTATAAGGTGGGACGAGACCCAAAGACTTGATAAACACACCCACCAGACCTAGAACCAGAGTCACTATTGCATCAAGCTGCTTCTTCTACCAGATACAGATCAACAACCAGGTAATACTATACCAGAGTTTTACTGTCTTGTGTGTGTTTAGCGGTGGCCCCGTTTGTTAAGAGGCTGTGTGTATATGTGTATTGTGACTTTAAGGGGGGAGTGACATACAATGAGACCAACACAGACCCCACACATTCATATGATGTGAAGATGAGGGTGAGGAAGATTAGTGACTGTAGAGGACCTCAAACACTGGAGCAGCTGGAGAAACACTATAATTGATTCAGCAACAATGGCGGTTGGTGCCTTTAAGATGAGGGAGGACAATTTCTTTTTAATGAGCATGGCCTTAGTTCTATTACAGCATATTGGATGACTTTCATTCATATTCCATTCACCCAGTTCAATGTAACATCGATAGGTTTAGGCTACTACATGATGCTCATATTTTGAATCACCCAATCAGCTGAACTCACTTTGGGAACAACCATGATCCTCCTGTCTCTGCTGCTGATCTGACTCCAGAGGTATTCTGTTGGGTTTAGTTGAGAGAGAAGTGGAGAGATGAAGATAGAGATGGAAAGAAACAGAGAATGGGAGAGAGCAGAAAGAAACACAAATACATCTACAAAGACAGAAACAGAGAAAGATACCCCAAAAAACAAGACAATGTATTCATGGAATAACCAAATCAAACTGTATTTGTCACATGCGCTTACTGTGAAATGTTTACTTACAAGCCCTTAGGCAGCAATGCAGTTCACTAAAGAGTTAAGTGCTGATGTGCTTGGTTTTAGTCTCTGACCAGACAACACACATTTTCTCTGTGAAACTGAACTTCCGTTAAACGAGTGGCGGAAAACACCTTTTATTCTTAGAAAACAACAGAAAGGGGAAAAACACAAATGCCTGGGTGATTGCACAGTAACTAGCTAGAACAAAATAACAGATGGCTAGTTTGGCTATATTCATCCATGTCAATCATATTAACTCCAACTTGGTGTAAATGGGATCTCATTCCACTCAGGTTAATATAGTTAAATGTTTACTGTAGATTCTCAAGGACCCCTTAGTTCTTATTGTTTTAGTGTGTGTAAACATCAGTTGAGAAACAGACAGGTGTGTGAATCACATGGAGAAGACAGTCCTTTATTAAATGACGAGACCAGCGCAGTATAAACACAGTACAGCCATTCACACAGCAGCTAAGATGCAGAGACATATCTAACGAGGTCAGTGAAACACCACCGGCCACAGGGAGGGCATTAACAGCATCAAACATTTGATTTTTCTTCTCTTTGTTTTTCTC